>NC_072733.1:215319383-215359949 GCF_026930045.1 Uloborus diversus | reverse complement strand
GTCTTTTTTCCCAGGCATCGAGGCATCAAGGAGATACAATGCCATGCCTCGCATCAGAGCCATGTCCAAGAAGAGGGTTTTAGGGGTTGAACCTTTCCCTTTGGGATAGAAATAATAAAAACCAAATGAAGAAAAGTGCACATTTGATTTGACCAGTAGCGGAATTAAAGGGGGGGGCACCCCCCCCTTCCCAAAATAAGGAAAAGTTAACAAAACTATTCCTTTTATTTTTAAATTGGCTTCTCAACATAACATGAAAAAATGTTTTACAGTTATTTAAAATGAACACAAAAGGCACAAATCTTATTTGAATTTCTGAGACCAGAGCGGCAATTTAACTTACTGGTTTCGAACTCTAAGGAACGTAATACCGCCACACAGTGGTTCAAAACTTCAAAAAAGCGGAAAAAATTCAATAACTTTGAATATTCTCAAAAAATGCTTTGGGAAATTGTTAAAATTGTTGTGTGGTAATGTTTATCTTCATGCTTGCTGATCGTATTAACTGCGAAACCCCGATTTTACGTCCCTCGGATCTACGTTCTCCCCACAATTTACGTTTTTTATCATCAGGTCCCAGTTTTTCCGTACACTAATATTAATTTAACCCGGATGGAAAGTTTGTTATTTATGAATTTCCCGCATTTTACGTTTTACCTTGGCAGTTAAAAAAAAAAGAGAAAAAAAATGTTTTAAAATTAAGAAAAGTGTTTCCCTTTTTGCATTTTTAAACATAATCCACTCTGTTGAAAGTTAATTAATCCACGAAAACAGAAACGCTTCTGCTCCATCCGTAGCTGACCTTATGGACTTTTCGGCTGCCAATGAAGATAAACAAGAAGAAGAGGAAACACAGCTCGTCTCTTCTTTTAAAACTGCATTTAAGAGCTTACAAATAGTAAAAGACTATTTTCTTTATCATGAAGACCAGGAAAAAAACCTTGCAAAGTATTTCAATCCTGGAAAATGCTGCATTTACTTTGGATTCAATGATTCATTATTACTGACTTTTTTTCAACCTAAAAGCCCGGATTCGTAACTTAATGTGATAGAATGATCTAAACTGCTATGTACAACAACGTTCTTTTCGTAAAATATCGCGTTTTTACATTTTAATAGAGTCACCGTAGCAACCTTTTTTTTATTATTTTTTCTTACTTGATTTTTGCTTCCTATACATTTCCCGTATTTTCTTTTCCCCATATTTTATGTTTTTTTTTTTATTTGAATTTACGTTTTCCCATATTTTACGTATTATATGATTGATTCAGGCCACTGAGAAAAGTGAAATTGGGGTTTCTCTATAGATCAAATTCATTTCTATTTTCAGCGAAAAATATAAATTAAATCAGTTGTATGCCACACGCAAGGTTTATTTATTGCAATTGATACCCTCAAACAGAATTTTCTGGCAATGCTGGCTAACTGAGGACAACTTTATGCTAGAATGATTTCGAAAAGGAAATCAGAAATTTCAAACTTTTGATGATTTTCTAATTTTATTGTTTTATGAACAGATTGGTTATTTAACATTTATATACAATTCTGTATGAGTTTTAAGAGTTTCCTTCTCATATGTATCTGCGTTAAAGATACTAAACCGAAATTCTTATTATCAGGTTACTATTGCATTGCATGTAGAGTAATTCTCCGTATTAAGCCATAACAACGTAAATCTGTTTGAAAAATCCTCTATATTTATTGATGAATGTTTCGAGAGCTCCAACTTTTGGAAACAGTAAACAAACGTTTTTAGTCTCTCCTGCAAAGTAGTTAAACTGTGACATACGTTAGTCTGAAGCATGTCAAATTTCATGACCTATCTCTTTGATAAAAAAGCAATTTACCACCGTCATACCGTTACGGGTTATTTTCTAGTCCACTATATTGGTGTTTGTAAATAGCGAAAATTAAACAAAAAATTCTGCCACAACCGCGGTCGCAGGTAGTCGCAGCTAAAATGTTGTTGTTTATTTGCAGGAAGGATTAAACTATTGATATATCTAAATTTTAGTCCACCGGAAGCCGCCGATAAAAGTATATTCAACAATATTATTCATTTGTATTTTTTACAAAATAATGTTTTTTTTATTTCAGGTAGTTTTCAATTTTGATGAATTTTTAATTACAATGTAATATGCATACTATAAGTGTAAAAAACCAATCAGAAGCGACTTTTATTAAATTTTAGTTCTCCTCATTGAACGAATGCATTAAAACTGAAGTATAAGGCGTACGTTCAAAAAAAGTAAAAACATAATAGTTCAACAATCTTGGCTAATTTTTGTAAAAACGTATTTTTTTTTTTTTTTTCAAAAAACTCTGATGGAGTAAGTTACTACAACTCAAGGGCTAAGTAATTACGGCATGAAACATTTTTTATTTCAAAACTTAAAAATGGCTATTTTTTCCGCCCTTGAACCACTGTGCGCCATTCGTTCATTAATTCTTGTTTGATGGAATCAGTAATTCATATTTTTCAAAAAATGCTTTAAGATGCGCATAGAAAAGTCATTTCAATCTTGAGAGCTATTAGCAAAATATATATATATTTTTTTTCAGCTTACAAAAAATGAAATGAATAATTGAAACGGCATATAGTGTCTAAATTTTTTAGAACAAATCAGCAACTGCTTTGAAATAGCTTCGCAAAGAAGTTGCTTCTGAATTCTTCAACAAAATCTATATATATTATAAAACTTTAATTTTCTAATTTACATAATATTTTGTAGTTAAAATATAAAATTTATTTAAAAACTCAAATTAGGTATGGGTTTATTTAACAACCTTGTCCTGGTGTCATAATCATTATGAAAATATGTCTAACCGCTCATTTTACAGCATCTTGGTAAAATTATTAAGCATTTAGTGTTTAATTGGTTTGAAATGCTGAAAAAAAGTCATGAAAACTTCGCTATGAAAAATTGAAAATCCGGGGGGGGGGGGTGAGCTTTTCAATTTCTTGGGCTCCCTCCAAAAATTATTTCTGTATCCGCCCCTGCATTTGACTTAAAAATTAACTTAAATGTTGAAGTTTGTGCAGAGTTTTTTTTTTTTTTTTGACATTTCCTTTTAAAGTTTTTCGGCAATTTAGAAATACACTCTCTTTATCAAATTAAATCATATTTTGAGAAAACAGTGATTTAGGAAACGTTGAATAGGCTATCAATACAAAGCATTCACTGCATTTAATAAGGAGGTTAAGATGAATTAGGCGTTTCACAAAAATAAATAAATGTTCTGTTACGGAGATGCATTAATTGTGTTTGGTAATGAAATTTGCACCCGCAATGAATCACTTCCTATTTAGTTTGACAAGCATTATCTTAGAATATAAAACCAGAACTTTTATGCCATAAAGAATTCGTAAAAAAAAAAAAAAAATCTACTTGTTGCAAAAAATCGCGTAGTAAACATAATAAGTTTTGAACCTAAACAAGCAGTAAAATGGACAAATACTGAGGTTACTTGAGCAGCCCGAATTTACTTTCCGGGAGATGGTGCTCTTGACGTACTAACTAGGACCTAAGACAAACCAAATAATCTAAAATCCTTAAAAAACAAATCTTTCTAACGAAATTACGCAGTACCGTTTCTCGTAAATATTTTATTATTTTGAACACACTGCACGACTGAGTTTTAAGAAAAAAAAAAATTAAATAGCTTAATGGCATTTTCTTTCCCATATGTTCTATTGACCTGGAATGGGGTAGAGTGGTTATAGATTAAAAAAAAAACATTGATCTAAAACCCCCATCATAAATACCCATATTTTTTTTTATACTTAGCATCCCAAGTTCTTCTGAAGAAATTACCTTTCTTTAAATAAATTACAAACTTTTGGTGTTCAACTATGGTCAAAAGTTGGTTCACCAAGAATTGAATCATATTTCTCGCCTGGATTTCATCAACACCATCCGGGAAGGTGTGATAATTTGCAATGTTTTAATTATTTAGAAATATCACGCATTTAGGATCTACACAATATCTAAATCACCTAAATTAGATTGTAAGAAACTGTTACACCCAATTTGAGTTCGAAAAAAATGTTACTTAATTAAGAAACAAAAGGCAAAAAATTTTTTAGTTTTATCTGTTTATTCAATGTATGCGAAATACTCCTAGTTCAAAGTTTCTACTTTTTACCAATAGTTAACAGCTGATTTTTTGGAGGGTGAAAGGGGAAGGGTGGTAGAAATTATTCTACTGGAATAAATTAAAAGCTGTGTTTGCTGAAAAAATGCTGTGATTTTGTTTCAGGCATTATAGGATTACAATCTTGCTTTAATTCAATCGATAGGGTATATCAAATTTAAGCTAAGCTGTATTTATTCATTTTACCTTACAAACACTAACTGATATCTGCCTCATAAGTGAACATTGAATGATTTTATGTGAATGATACATGCTAAGCCTAATCTATGACTACTTTACCCTCCATCTTACTTAAGTTGTTCTAAAATATTATATAAAATGAATCCAGCTTAGCTGTTTATGCAGGCGTGTTCTTGAGCTGCCTTCACAAGCAATCTGCTAAAAATTTTTACAAACAAAATTTCACAAAGAAGTGTTCAGATTTTTAAATGTTTTATAACTTTTTTTTAAAAGAGGTGTTCAGATTTTTAAATGTTTTATAACTTTTTTTTTTCCACGAAATAAAGTATTGGCAGTGTTAAAATTAGTAGTTCAAAACTTCATTCCTAATTGTTAAAGCTAAAATAAAAATAATTACCCTCATTCTTTCATATATATATCAAAAATATAGATTTTTATTTGATTTATGATCACTTTACCCCACCAGACCCTATAGTTCAGCTGCAGTGGTGTCGGCAGAGAAAATAGATATGTCGGTCTGACACTCCAAAGTACGCCATATTGTTTGTTAAAATAGTACTATACTTTATTGTACTTGTTCTATACAGGATTTTTATGCTTAATCAAAACAAAAATCGAATACTTGGCGTTTTATAGTTCCGTTCTTTCAATCTTGGTTATAAAGTATTATTTTATTGAATATAAGGGTTTTTTAATTCTACACATTTCATCCGGATAAGCGGGGGTCAGATGAACGAGGTTCTACTGAAAAAAAAAAAAAAACAAAACAAAAAAAAAAAAAAAAAAATAGAATTGGTAATATTACTTGAAGCTAAATCTTCTATGAAATTAAACAATCCCCCCACCCCCCGTCCTTGATTGCGACCATTCAACAGAAATGGAATAATTTGACACAATTTTGCGTTTTCCCTAACAGTGCAGATAAGAATGAAAAAACCATTGAAACTAAAACCCCTCCGTTTAGAAAATCCTGGACACGGACGGGCATGCCTGGTGTCTTGGGTAAAACGAGGGACAAGGACAATTTTGCAGTTCAATGTCGCTATTAGTACTGTATCGCTATTGTACTGTACGCCAGGCCCTGGCTAAGTGCTCTAATCAGCAAACGCAATGCGTTTTTAAGCGTCGGACAAGCCGTGTCCAGGATTTCGTAAAGCGAAGAGATTTTTGTAAATGTTTTTTCATATTTACCGCATTATCAGGAAAAAATACTACTTACGCGTTAAAATAAGTTTTATAGCCTATACTGCCGTGGATAGATAAAGGGCTCTAACTGCAAAATTTTTTTTTTTTTTTTTTTTTTTAATCGGTGAAGACAGCGAATAAGCGAATAACGCCAGTAAACTAGTTGACTTTTTCGAAGTTGATTCCACTAACCGTCTCATGTGTAGGAGGCCTAATACGTAGCGCGGTTTGTTTTTAAATAAGTTTTAATAATGTGAATAACACTGTCGAGAAATGAATTCAGAAATATTGAAATAGGGCAGTTAATTAGACTCGTGCCCTCTATGCCCCCCCCCCTTAATGGGCGCCCATATGCAAAATTGTAAGGGGGGCTCAGAACTTTTAACCATAGTTTAGCAGGATATTTTCCCCATGGAGGCAGATTTCAGAACAGGGCGGTCATTCCAAGCTCGTCAGCTTGCGAGATCGAGATTCTCGCTCACGTGATCGGCTGTGACCTAGAAATGTCGCAAAGTAGCATCTTAATCTACTCGAACATAGCTTGCGGCTAGGTTCGAGTACATTAGAATACTACTTTGCAACATTTTTACGTCACAACCGATCACGTGAGCGAGAATCTCGATCTCGCAAGCTGACGAGTTCGGAATGACCGCCCAGGTTAGAGTCATTAAAATTTGACATTTTTAATTATTTATTCATTAATGGCTGGAGAAGAAATATTTTTATATTTTTGCAAAGAAAAAAGTACTAAAAGCAAGGAAGTTCTAATTTTCAAAAGGGGGGGCTCAAGCCCCCCTTGCCCCCCTATATGGGTGCCCTTCCCCCCTCCCCCTAATCTGCTTATGGATGTTGAACCCGATACTTTTACTTCCTAAGATATTGTACTGTGCTAAAGGCACAAATTCTCTTCTCTCGATCGTAAAGCTTATTACAGGTCCATATCGTTAAAGCTTTGAAGACATTCCCTTGATGACTTGGAGGTGTGGATAAAATGGTGAAAGTGAAGCATGCGTGACGATCTTTGACCTTCTCTCGGCGCCGAACCTTTGGGTGGTAAGGGTCTAAATAGCCACGTTTTCTGAATCACTTGAACGACAGAGACATCTCAGCTTCCGCTGAAGAAGATACGCAATAAACGAGTCTTCGTGATACTCCTCGTAAAAAAATTGTAGCTTCATTGTTTCATCTCCAAATGCTTTGCTGCGAAATAGTTTCTTTTATTGCAGTAGACCAGTGTCAGAAAAGGAGGGGGAAAGGAGGTTCATGGAATAGGTGGCCTGGAATAGATTGTTTTTGAGAAGGGATTTTTTTGATTGATTTTGTTAGAGTTGAACTTTGAGGTACAGTCGAACTCGATTGCCTGGAATATATTGTTTTTGAGATGGGATTTTTTTTTTTTTTTTTTTTTTTTTTTTTTTTTTTTGACTGATTTTGTTAGAGTTGAACTTTGAGGTACAGTCGAACTCGCTTATAATGAGCTCTGATTTAACGAGAACACGGGTTTAACGAGGAAATCAGAAATATTTGGTTGGTACAATGTTAAGTCTGTGGGGGCATAACTCGCTTTTGACGAGCAAACTTCCTTAAAGCGAGCAATATTTACGATTCATATAATTTTTATAGACATCCAGACCAACTTATCCTTCCTTGGAAAAAAATCATTTAACATTACGAAGTCACCCGAAAGTTAGTGATGAGTCAAATATCCTGAAAACAAGTGACGAGGACCCTTTTGAAAAATGTAGAGTAGAGAAGTATTTGAAAACTGTATGTTAGTTAGTCATTAGACATAACAAACACACAAGAAAGAGACAATTACAGTTCAAAGCAAATTAACCAACTTCTTTGATACTGCACAGAGAGTTAAAAACAATAATAAAAAGCTTATTTTTTTTTAATTTTATGAACCCGTTTTTTTTACGAGGAATCGGTTATAGCGAGAAAATATCGCGGTCCCTTCACGCTCGTTATAAGCGAGTTTGACTGTATTTCAATGTCTTGCTAATTTCAATGGGCGAAGAAATATATTTAACGACTGAACAGAATAAGAAACCCAGAATTGCTAAAAAAAAACACATTCATTTCACACCCAAAATGGTGCATTAAAAAGCTTTACGAAAATAATCCAGAAAATTAAAACAATGGGAAAATGCTGCTTGTAATAAACATAGGGTAAATGATTAGTTATGAGATAAATAAATACCTTTGTGCTGAATAGTAAAGTCAAAACAAACAACGTAAGTAGAAGCACAAATTTGTAAATAACAGCAGACACGTGTTTCGGCGTTACAGGGAACGCCTTTTTCAATGCAAAAGCTCATTATTTTTTGCATTGAAAAAGGCGTTCCCTGTAACGCCGAAACACGTGTCTGCTGTAATTTACAAATTTGTGCTTCTACTTACGTTGTTTGTTTTGACTTTATGATTAGTTATGGTTCAGCCAACCAGTAATAAAAAGGTTTTTTTTTTTTTTTTTTTTTTGTATATCAATACCATCTTTGTAATAGAAACAACATCAGTGGATGCTAAAAATAGATTCTTTCACGAATACCATCACCATATGTTTTCCAAACATAAAATTTTATGGATAGTGTGTGATTGATTATGTTAATGTATCTTTGTCACTAATAGTTAATATACTTTTCATTTAAGTCTTTGAAATGTTTCTTACTTAAGAAACTAATTACTGTTTTTTTTTTTTTTTTTTTTTTTCATCAGGTCTAAAATTTATTGATACGTACTCATTCCTTACCTTCCCCCCCCCCCCTCTATCATTAGGTATATTTTTGCCACGAAAGAAAAAAAAACATTTAAGATCCTTTTCAGCAAATGTGCCAATAATTAGTCAATAAAAAGTAAGTATATTAGTTATGGGTACATGTAAACATAAATAACGTTTTGGCTATTATTACGCAAAATTATTATTTAGGAATGATAATGATACAGCACTTCAGTCAACTAGAAGATTTTTTTTTTTAAAACAAATGACACCAAATTTTTAAAAACTGCATTGTTTTTCGTATCCGTGTTTTAAAAAGAAAAGTATGAAACAAACCCATTTACAATACATTAGTTAGACAATAATATTATGATTAAGCGAAAGCTAAATTTGGTAAACGATAAATAAAAAATGTAGCAGTAGAACAGTTCCATTTGAATTGCTTTGAAAATGGATTATATCCAGCTTTATTTATTTTTTTTTTTGGCAAAAAAAAAAAAAATTACGCACAAACACTAACTGTTAGAATTTCGAATTTCTCACAACGTTTTAGAAGAATAACAAGTGACTATTGGCATAAGTCCACGAATTTTTTCCTCAATTTTACCAGACTTAAATTACCAATTTTATTTTGGATATATTCCTTTTTGGTGTGAAGCAGTGGATATTATCCCTGATGCAAAAAAAAAAGGACCTTCGATCCAATTAGGTGTGAACAATAAAACCACCCAAGCCGATTCAAATGACAACGTTGTAGGTATTAATAGATCACAATTAGTCACAATTTTTATCACAACGAATCACAATTCAATCATTAATTAATCACAATTTTATAGTAATATTAATGATCAAATATTACTTTAGCAATCACAATTTGAGGTCGCGCTTGCCTAACTGATAACAGAGTTGCACAAGGCGCAAGGTGCTGCGATCTCTCAGTACGAACAGGTATCAAGCTTGATTAGAAATGTTCAGCCAATGCTTCGCTCCGCTATTTTATTTGTGAGCTACTTTGTTGAGCTACTTTGTTGAACAACTGTTTATTTTTATTTTAAGAAAGAAAAATTGAACTGAGTCACAAGAATATATATATATATATATATATATATATATATATATATATATATATATATATATATATATATATATATATATATATATATGATATGATGACGCGCTACATGCACACAAAGCCACAGACTGATAGACGCAAAAAAGTTCACAATTTTTTTTCACAAAGACAGTTTTAAAAACATTTTAGTTTTTTAGAAAATGTCCTGTGCGTTACGCTAAGTTTTTTTATTTTATTCAAGTAACTATTAATTAAATGTGGGATTAACTTTTATACTTTGATAGTATATTAGCTGGAAAAAATAAAAAACTTAGCGTTACGCATGTGACATTTTTTCGAGAATCGCCCTAAAGCAGTTGTTAAAAGTTACCGTCTTAGTAGCTCTATAGTACACGTGTCGCAACAAATGCACATTGCAAAGCGATCGATGAAAGTTTGTCAAAATGGCACGTCATTGTGACAAGGAGTGCTTTGTCATTGCGACGCACGTAATACAGCTGCAGGTCGCAAATTTAAAAAACCGCTTTAAACCTTTCTTAAAAACTGAAATGTTGTATAAAATGGACTTTGTGTAATAAATTTATGACCTGTTTTGCATCCATCAGTTTCTGGTTTTGTGTGCACGTAGAGCATCAGAATTGCCGTTTGCGACCACATGTTACTGTATGAAACAGCAACAATAAGATTTTCAGCAAAAAAATAGAAAAGAAAAGAAAAAAGAAAAACCCAAACAAAAACCATATTTTCAAATAGTTTTGGAAAATTTCGGAGAGGGTTTGAACCCTAAAAATGGCCATGATTAATAATATATATATATATATTATATATATATATATATATATCATATATATATGATATATATATATATCATAATAATAAAAGTGAAAAATATTGAAAAGACCACACCAAGAGCCCATAGATGCGCAACGCAGCAAAACTAAAAAGCCAAGTAAATATAAAATTAAGCAAACAGAATTGCAAATATTAAACAAATTATAAATAATTAATGATGAGAAAAAGGAATATTGCAAACAGCTATTAAGTAGGAAAAGATAAAGTATGAATCCAGAGCTCATCAACCGTGGAGGATTCATTAAATATGGTCAAAAGACCAAAATTTTTTAACTAAGAACTAAAAGAGAATGTTTAAGCTCCAGTACATGCAATATAGAGTAACAACGGGCAAAAGCACCACTTGTTAAACTAAAAACAATAAACTAGAGCTCAAACCTAAAACTAAAAGCAGGGGGTTTCGTCTCGACTAATTAGGAAAACAAGTTCCTATAATTAGCCATCCTCGGGACAGTACCTGCCTATAACAAAATTGTCTTACCTTGAAATCCACGTAAACTTAGCCCAATCCATTGTTCAGCCTGATAAAAATACATTCCAGTTGTCAACGTAACATTAAAAACATAATATATATATATATATATATATATATATATATATATATATATATATATATATATATATATATATATATAAAGCTGTCCATAGATCTATCCCCCCCCCCCCCAAAAAAAAAGAGTAAAGAAACTAACACTAGATGTTGAAACATCGACTGATACTTTCGATTTTTGATACATAAAACAAATATTGCAAGCAACTCATAAAACGAGTCCCATTTTAACTCGTTTCATACTTTTTCGATGGCAAAACGAAAGCATTGCGGGCAGTGGAAATTGATTTTCCCTTTATGAAAAAGCATGGTTGTGGTTCGAGCACCCAGAAAATGGATTCAGTGATTGGAATCTCTCTAATTACATTAGCAATGGCGTCGCAATTTAGGAGAAAAGGCAACACAGTAAACTCTTTATTTTATTAGATCCAGATGTTAATCGACTCTGCCATCCACGTGCTTCTCGCAGACGCGGGGGCTGCTTTGAAATCAGATAACTGATAACCCTCCCCGATTTATCGGATAGTGGCTGAAGTTTAGCCGGTGTATAAGAATGGGAGGAGAATGAGCGAAATATTAAAAGAAAAGGCGTTTGAGTCTGGCAAATTGCAACGAAAGTATGAAATTTTCAAGGTGAGGTTTTGCGTTCGGTTTAACTAATGAAACCGTATGATCAAACAATACACTGCTCTGCCACCGATTAGATGTACAGGGCCAGTAGCGTAACTAGGGATCGGCAGGAGTGGCTCTCGCCAGGGGGCGCAGCAGCCAGGGGGAAGGCATTTCGACTGATTTAAAAAAAAAAACTTTTAAAGAGGTGGTTTTTTTTTTGGTTTTTTTATTAGATCATAGAGTTTGAAAAATGCGATTTTTTTAAAGAGCTAGAGACGATATATATATATATATATATATATATATATATATATATATATATATATATATATATATATATATATATATATATGTGTGTGTGTGTAAGGTGAAAAAATCTGTAGTCAACGTATAAGGCATTGCTTTTTGATCACTGATGTAATCTTATACAAAAACTTTTCTTTTGGACACAAAAGAAACAAAATCGAGAAAACAGGAGAAGTTCTTTCAATTGATATTCTTCAAAAAATAAAAAAGGATGGTTTCAGTATTGCTAACTGTCGGGGGCAAGGATACATACATAACATCAATCCATACATAACATCTACTGAGAAGGAACATTGGGCATCATTGAAAACAATTCTAAAATAGAAAATAAGAAACAAAAAAAAAAAAAAAAAAGAAAAACTGTTTAAGTTTATAATTAATTTGAATTCTCAAATTTTGAACTCAAATTTTGTTTTTCGCAGTCACGAGTTGCGACAGAACCCTACTTATTTGTTACTACCCCCATTCGCTTGTTTCTAGAAACGGCTCCTGTCCCTCCTCTTGGGCGGTTACGTGTGTATACTTGTGTATGTGTAGACTTGTGTGTGTGTGTGTAGACCTGTGTGTATGTACGTTGGCGTGTGTGCTGTGTATGTGTGTAAAGGTGCGTGTGAGTATGTACATAAAGGTGCGTGTATGTGTATGAGCGTACTTGTGTCTAGGATACGGACGCCACCGACCAGGAGAAGCGGCTACCGGAAGGAGTCACGCCTTCAGAGGACGGTGGGGTTGAAAAAGGAACCTAACATCAAAGACGGTCAAGTGAAAACAGTTAGCAATCGTGATTGCTCAAAAATTACAATGCTGTCTACTATTTGTTGAATCAATTAATAAAAATGTTCCAAAAAATATTGGGAGGACACAATGACCCCCAGTGACTTCCCATGTGGGAGACCCTAAGGGGGGGGCGCAATTTCTTAAGTTCGCCAGCGGCGCTAAACCCCATAGGTACGCTACTGACCAGGGCAGGCCTCGGTAAACTATGATCCACTGGTCAATGAGTAACCCATTTCATAACGTCAAGTGACCCACTTTAACTCCGGAAATAAAACCATTCGTAAAATTTAATTATAAAATCTAAATATAAATAATAATATATGGAACGAATATATTAATAATCTTGAAGAATACAATCTTGAAGAATAATAATCTTGAAGAATACATATAGAAAAATTAACTTCACATAAATAATTAAAATAACATTTTTGCTCGACTACCTCCAGAGTGGTTAGAAGCACCATGCCAGTGGCATGTTGCTTCTAACAACTCTGCTGCTGCTGCTTACCAAAAGCTATTCTGTTTTCCTGTTCTAAAGCGATACTACAGGGCAAGGCATATCAACCTCCCGTATTTTTAGAGGGTGCTGTGAGAATTGTGGTGGGAATAAAGTGGTAGCAGAGTGGAGCAGCATATGTGCCATTTGAAGTAGTAGCAATGGCATGGCGCGGTGAGCATCATCATATGTTGTGGAGAAGTATATGCGTACTGGTGTTTCTCTTTGAGTACTACTCAGCAATCAGCAAGCATTTGGTATTCAGTTCTAACTAGGCCGACATGATCATTTTCGGCTGGAAAAACTATTCACGTTGTAAAGATCCCTATGCAGGATTTTGCTTATATTCTTATCAAGAACTCCCTGGGCAGCTGTATGTTTAAACGCAGAACGCTTTGGACTTTCTCACATACGGCACATTTTTCATCGTTGTAATGATCACGTCGGCCAAGCGTTTTTGTAACTGCAGCTCTAAAGTTTGAAACGTCGACATGATTTCTTTCGACTTGGAACAGGATTATGTCAGCCAACTTGGAACGGAATGCAAACTGCTCTGAGTAGTCCGAACCACAATTACGAATGAACTTCTCAATCATCCCACGACGATGCTCACCGCACCTCGCCATTGCTATTTCTGGAAATGGCAAGTATTCTGCCATCGGTCGATAACACTTCCATCACTTTCTCCCCACCATCACAACTCACACAGTGCCCTCTTCTATTACGGGAGGTTAATATGCCGCAATCTGTATTACCCATTTTAATCCTTATACTGATTTTTTTCATGATTTTACCAATAATCAAAACTTCGTAATCTACAGTGCCTGCAAAAAAAAAAAAAAAATCTTGGCATTTGGTTAGCAATTAAAAATTTTACATGCAAACTTCTTGTCATGATTTTATTAGCATGCTCCCTAGCAATTTGGCCGGATACCGAATACTCGGCCAAATATTTTATCGAATATTTTTTTGCCGGCAGTGTATTAGCACTCTTAAATTTCCTTTAAATTTTCCGCTTTTCGATCTCTTTGATCGTTTATTTCTTCTTTGTGGCGTAGATGGTGCACACCATTTTTGGTTTTTGAAGATTCAGATTCACAAGATTTCGAATGGTCATCCATCATTTCTTCTTGTTTGTTGTGAGTTCTATACAAATGAAAAAAATCTCCAAGCCGGAGGACTGAAAATTCTGCCCTTTTTTAAACACGTTTCTTGTTTTTGTCCGAATATCCAAAAATTTCTTTGTTACATTACATACTTTTTAGACGAGAAACAACCAAAAAACTTTAGTCTGAGTATTAAAAGAGCCTAAATTATTCATTGAAATTGACAATGAACAATTAGCCAAAAATTGGGAGGAGGGGATGAATTGTTGAAGGAGATATTTTCAGACAGCAAGTATATTTTTTCCTAGTAACTGAAGTTTTTTTTTTTTTTTTTTGGCATCCTGGCTTCATAAAATAGTAAGTGAATGTTGACGGAATCATTTCATTTTCATGGAAGAGAAGTTTTTTAACCCCAAATAACCATTAGCAATGCGCTAAGAAAGTTTTAGATGTTACGAGGCTAATGATATAGCTTTGCTTTGACGAAATGACGTTTGTGTGTCTTCTTTGTTCATTATGGCAAGGAAAATGACTGTCTAACTTAATGTCTTTAGAGAAGTAAAAAACCGTCAAACCAACTTTTTTTAAGGCCATTAGTGAAACTTTGAGTCACAACTTCAGATGAAACGTAAATTTCTGTCTGCTTTTTAAGATTGTGGTTCATAATATGAAAAATAGTTCTACAGATTTAGGGATAGTTAAAACATCAATCTAACAAAGGCAGTAACAATATTGGAATTCCTAAAACCAAGTGAAAATTTTTGTGTCTTACCAAGATGAGGGTGGTGAATTCAGGGTGATAACTATTTTTTGTATAAAACGAAGCATTTGGTAAATGGTAATCAATGATCATGCAATGACCACGGCAAAAGTTCACGATGTGTAATGCTTTGTACTAGTTGATCACTTGTTTCTTTTACTGTTTACTTAGTAACTTGTACTTACAGTTAGTTATTTATACCAGTGGTACTCAACCTACGAATTGCGGACCAGGGGTGCCCATCTCCCCCCCCCCCAAGTTCGATGGCGCAAATTCCCCCTCAAAAATTTTCTCAACCCTCTTTCCCCCTTTTTACTTTTGCTCTCTTTTTAAATTAATTTATTTTTTAAAAATATTTTTATTTATTTATTTATTTTTAATTATTTTTGCTATTATTATTTTATTAGAAAAGTTCTGACTTTTGATGACATGCATACAAACACAAACTAAACAAATAAATGAAATAAAATATAAACAGAATAAAATAAAATAACACAAATAATTTAAATTAAAAACATATCAGTAAATAAACTTAAATAAATTTAAAACAATTACTCCCCCCCCCCTGTGAGCCTCCCTGTTGCAGACCATATGAGGCAGTGAGAAGCAAAGGGATGTAAGTGGACATTTCTTAAGTTTTGAGTAAAACGCGTTTAAAGATAACGTTCTAGGTAGGCTATCATTGAATTTTTTTTTCTAAATCATGCTATACAGCAGCACCTACCAGGGATACTAGTACTATCTCTTGCTCCAAGACAGACGAGAGGTTCCCCTACTCTTTGTACTGGTTATCTCCAAATTTTTTATTTTAATACTTACATCCCTTTGCTTCTCACTGCTTCCTATGTGGTCCGCGAAGCTGATTCATGCGGGCCGTTAATACATTCAATGCTACAAATCGAAATAGATTTTGGAGTCTTCCAAAACAACCAATCATCTTTATTCGGTATAGCGACTGATTGTTGCAAATTTCATGTCAAATAGTCAGAAATTCGTTTGTAAAACACAGTTGGAAACTTTGCATCAATAAAAGAAACATGTTAGTATGATTACAACAATATTCTTGATTTGTAATTTTTTTTCCTTTTCGATTTTTCTCCCATACACTGTTAAAAATTCAGGAAGATTTTCTGGTAATTGTTACTGTAAAATTGCATTGCCGACGCATCGCTGATTTTTACGGTAATTTATACCTGAGAAATAAGCGATCCCAGCGCCAACTGGTTGCTGTGGCCTACCGAGGAAACCGTAAAATTTTACAGTAACATTTGATTTTTACGGTAATAGTTACTGGCAACACGGATGCCAGTAACAATTACCGTAAATTTTCCGGAAAATTTTTAACAGTGTAATTATCCAAAAAGATTTAAGTATATTTTAATTCTACGTGTTCTGGCCCGGGAGGATTCTTCGCAGCATATAATGTTGGTCATTACTGCTTCATTACAATGCAAAATTTTCTTTAAGAATATAACCGATAACATCATGGATGAATTCGAATTTTCAAGATTTGTGATGGATTATTTTTGATGAAACTGCATCTGTGATTCATTGTACTGTGCTAGAATTTACACCCAAACCTTTTTTTGTGCGGCAGAAAGTACTGCTGTATAATTTAACCGTTCTTGGAGAAGAATAGAATTTGTGATGAGAGGGTAAAATATCCCTATGATTTGGACAGGAAAATAACTGCATCACTCTTCTGGCAGAATTCGAGTGAAACTGTTCGAAAAAAAATTGCTTACCTGACGTTCTTTTGAGATATTTGCCGAATGCAAAGAGAGACACACTGTAAATATATGATCCCACAAAATCGGAAGGGGGGGGGGAATAAAGTAATCAAGCACAAATAGGTGTGGTTGGGATCCTTCCCGACCTCGAAGTTCAAGTTCCAAAATTTCAGTTCTAGATCGCTCCATTGTCCATGCAATCCACAAAAGTGTCCTTGGAAGTGTGGGCGCCTCTCTGCAATCTACCCCACTACGATGCTTCCATATGATCTTTTTCTTTTTTACCCCACTACTGCGAAGCCAGAAGGAAGAGTTATGATTCCAGCAGTCTGTATGTTTGTATTTACGTATGTTCCACCGAAGTGCATAAACTATTCATTTTATTTCGATGAATGAGGTGTCAATTCATTCGTTATTATGTCCTGGATAACATAGACTACATTTTAAGACTTCAACAATAGGAGGAGTCGAATTTTTTGGATTTTAGCAGTCTTTGTATTTACGTATGTTCTATAGCAGTGCCTAACTGTTCATCCAATTTCGATTATTAAAGTGTCAATCGATTCGTTATTATGACTCCAGTAACATGGGATACATTTCAATCGATTTCAACAATAGGAGGAATCGATTTTACTTTGTTAATCTTTTTGACCCCTCTCCCATGTAAGGATACGTAAGATTTTTCAACCCTCCCTCCCCCCCTATTCTTACGTAAGATTCCATTTCGTTTTTCAAAATAATAAAATAACGAATCTTACATCACTGGAATCGTTATTAAGTTCACTATTATTAAATTAAACCTTTTTGTGTACAGAAATATTTGTTGAAAAGTTGGAATCTAGACTGAATGTTTTTTCGACTTTTTTTTTTGTACATGATGCGATACTAATTAAAAATAAAACATGCTATACATAGTGCGATTTTTTAAATTTATTTTACACTATTCATTCTTTGTAAAACAGTTGGAAAAAAGGTCATTTTAATACGTTTTTACTCCTCCAAACGCAAATGAAATATGATCCCTGCCAAAGTACTTACATTAGAAATCGCGCGATTTCTAATGTAAAATATCGGCTTGAAAAATATTACGTAAGAATGGGTTTGACTCCCCCCCCCTCCCCAAAGTAAGGGAATGTAGAGATTTTTCTAACCTCCCTATCCCTCGGGATCCTTACGTAATTAATGAATGGCCCCTTATATCATTCTCTTTTTTTTTTCTTTTTTGCCGCATCTTAGGTTAAAACAAAAAATATTAAAATAAAAAATTTCAAAAACTGGAAACCCGACTACGACAAAAACACTAAAACATAAGAAACAAGTTAGATACTGTTTGATATCATCGTCCCATTAAGTAAAACAACATTTGATATGTTATATATTCCTGTTTATTTAGTTCTATTGAAATTCTCTGTCGCGTACCCATTAAAAACTAGTTATAATTCATTCAAATGCCGCAGTCGTGCGTTGTTAATTAACCATAAAATTAAAATGCTTGTTTTTTGTAGTTGACAACGCAAGACGTTAGTTAAGTATGATCAATTGGCCACATACTTTTGAACTTTCTACATCTGAACTTGAATCAAGTTTTTTTTATTCTTTTTTTATAGGTATATTTTCTGCACAGATTATCCGTTCATCGATCTTCTGATGAACGGATCATGAAAAAGAATGACATTGCCCATCGTTACTTTCAACGGACTGACGCGAAACGACGTATAAATCAAAATGACGTACAATCGAAACACTGACTAATTCTAAAACAATGAATGCAAAGAAAACTGACAAAATAAATATCATTAAGATTTTTACCAGTTTAACCCTTTTACAGAAAATTTATGCAAATATAACACTGCATGGTACTAATGAAGACTTTAAAAACTAATATAAATTAGTCTATAATGGCTGCATATTAAAGACATTACTTGAATGTTTTAATTAAACATTTATGCAAAATAAATCATACCTTTATTGTATATCTTATTAACATCCATTTAATGCTATTCTTATACGAAACATATGAGTAAATGTACATGCTAAGATCTATAATTAAAATTAAAATTTATTTTATCGTCATCTGACATATTCATTGCCTTTGCACAATGATTGGAGAATTATGAATCGAATTAAGTTCTCGGACCATTTTTTCACTATTGTTTATACAAACAAAATAAGCATCCTGCTAACTTGCTCGACTCGCCTTTTATGATATAAATCCTCCTTCAATAAAAACCAAGAAAGATACTCTGTTAAAAATTCAGGAAGATTTTCTGGTAATTGTTACTGTAAAATGGCGGACTTAACGCATCGCTGATTTCTACGGTAATTTCGACCGGAGAAATAAGCGATCCCAGCGCCAATTGGTTGCTGTGGGCTACCGAGGAAACCGTAAAATTTTACAGTAACATTTGATTTTTACGGTTATAGTTACTGGCAACATGGATGCCAGTAACAATTACCGTAAATTTTCTGGAACATTTTTAACAGTGAAGGCAAGCAGAAATTTTTCGAATTTCAGAAGGCGGTTTCTTTCGTGATAGATTTTTCGTGAAGCATAATTTTAAATGATACATTTTTGCATTAGAATGAATAGAAATGAATCTGGACTTTATGAAAACGACTTATTAATGTAAAGGTGCATAAACGAAGTTTTTCTGTATTTTTTATTTGGAAATTCCAGTCATATTTACCGATGATACTGTTTTGATTTCAAAGAAGGAATTTTCGCTATTAAACTGCAGTGTAACGACAAATTGGTTTTGTTTCCACTAATATAATGGAGCTGCTCAGCTTTATAAATTTTACTTTTATATTGATATCTCTGGTCTATTTTGATCAACTGATTAGCGAAAAGAATGTAAATCATGAACTTTTGAGTGAAGAATATCTATTCAGACAATTGGTGAGACGCTGGATTTCTGGAGGAAAAAAATATTAATATACAGTAGTACGCGGTTTAAGATTTGACACCTTTATTTTATTTTACGCGGATGAGTTTCGGTTTTACGCGGATGCGGAAATGCAAACAAATAACATTTTCTTCTTTCAAAATCGAAACTCCTAAAGATTGCAGATTACATGTAATAAACTGCATTTTGGCGTGCTAATGACCGAACTTGGGCCCCTGGAGACATTTTATGCGACTGGTTCCAGAGCTCTTTCCGGAAGTAAAGTTATTAAACCCACACAGTTCAGAACTCACTGGAACAAAAGCTTTTAGGAGTGACAAAGGAGACCAAAACCAACGAGTGTACCGACTTTGGTGATGCACAACGAAAATGTTCACATCGAAATTGTTGAGCCATTCCTAGCCAATAAAAATGATCTTGCTGATTGAGTGAATTAAGATTCTATCATGGAAACGACGCAAGTGATCATGGATGCGTTAATGCTCTGCAAAAAATTACGGAGAAAAATTCTTAAAGACTGCCAAAAGACTATCATAGCCCAACTCTTCTTAAAAAACAGAACACATAATTAGTTTGTTTTCTTTATTCGTGTTGTGCATAAATCGATATAAGTACACATTGAACTTATACAATTAGTCATCACTAGAATGAAGTATTTTGTTATCTGCGGAACCTAACCCCTATTTTAACACTACTAATAGGTCTCGATTTACGCGGCATTTCCGTGGAACGTAACCCCCGCGTAAAACGAGGGTCTACTGTACTGAATTCGGAGTTTTCAACTTAGGGTGCAAAATTTCTGTGTTTTTGTTTATAATTGTGACAATTTCTTTGTTACACTCGGTTTTGGGTTTTGTTTTTAAAAGGACACAGGGGTGTGTCACGATTCCCAACCGGGGTTTGGAACGCGAATGAAACAACCTATTACCCATGCAGCAGCAGCGTGAACTTTTCTATAGAAAAACAACGAGTTTTGTTTCACAAATATCCTATATTTGAACTTATCATAATGCGGTAGATATCAAGTCTAAAGTTCTAATTCGTATTTCATTGATTGTGACAGATTATAGCGAGTGAAACATGAACTAGACTTTAGATTTGATATCCGAAGCATCATCAAAAGATTCATCACCTATCGAACAGTTGGGAAGCAAAACTTGCACAGTTTCTTTCTCCAGTAAAGTCAACATTATACTGTTTCCTTTAATAAACCTTTCAAACCCCGAAGGACGTTGTGACACACCCTGTACTTTAATATTAGTTGCATTTTTTTTTTTTTTTTTGAGCAATCACGATTGCTTATTGTTCTCATTTGACCGTTTTTGGTGTCCCTGTCTTTTTCAACTTGGACCAGAAGCCTTTGCAGCACCACCGCCCACCGTCATTTGCTGGCGGCGCGGTTGCTCCGGTTTTGAGCTATCCGATCTCCTGGTCGGAGCCGTCCATGTCCTACACACACGCACGTTCACACACATACATACACACGACTTCACACTCATACACTCACACACGCCTACGTGCATACACACAGGTGTACGCACACACACAACTATGCACACGTAACCGCCCAGGAGGAGAGGCAGGCTTGGGGGGGGGGACAGGAGCCGTTTCTAGAAACAATAACTCCAATGAGTAGGGTCCTGTCTCAGTTCGTGATTGCGAAAAACATAATTTGGATTCAAAATTTCAGAATTCAAATTAATTTTCTTTCTTTTTTTTTCTTTTTTTGTCTAGAAGTACATAAATAACACCACCGGCATTTTCCGCTAAATCGAATGGCCCATCAATCGATTTCTAAACTAGAAGACAATAGCTTTTGGTGATCACCACTTGGGTTGATGCAATCTATTTTCAAATTAAACTGTTTATTCATTTGCTAAACAGTTTTCTAACAGTGCTTTCTATTAAAATAAATAAATAGTGAAATAACGTGATTTAAGTTAAGTAGACAATACACATGAAATTTGTCAGTCAAAAAGTTGGGATCTGTGAATGGTATATAATGAGACGGCTTCTGTTTCTGGGTAATATAAGTATATATTAAGGTCTGGTGGGGTAAAGTGGTCATAGAATCCATGTTTTTCAACTGAGTACAAAATTTAATTTCTAATTGTTAAAACTTAAAAAAAAAACAAAAAAACATTCCTCCGTTTATTTCAACGATACAGTCTTTTATTCAATGTATAAATGCCTTACCCCCGTTGCCCACTTCACCCCTCTCGATCCTATAATTTGTACTATGCATATACACATATATGTAATGTCTGTGTGCATACTCACTGACGCACAGATTGTTCTCAAAGTTTTTTGACTCGATTAAAAGTATCGCACCATAGGTATATGTATTTTCTTTTCTGAGGGACCGAAAAACTCATTTTTCCGAATTACCGCAGCCGAGTTAAAGATCTTTCTTTCGATTCGGTACTTTCTCCTGATTGAATTAAGAGAGGAAAAAGTGAGAGTCCGCTTTTCTAGAGCAGATATGGTCGGACGATATGAACTATCCATAACAATTAGTGGGCCTCCATGCCGCCACTGGCTCGCTCCACAAGATCCGAGATAGCGGCATCTGCTGCGCTCGGAAGTCCCCGATTCAATTAACTCCACTCGCTGGGTAAAAGGGGAACACGGGGTAATGCCGGGGGAGGGGGATTTTCACAAGCTTCAAGTGGAGGTTGTAGTTTAAGTGGAAAATGTGGCACAAAATGATTTATTTTCGCAGAGGATTGCTTTTATTTCATTCCTTATAGCAACCTTTCGTTACAAAGCGCCTCGTTATATCACTTATCCGGATAGATCGAGCTTTTAATTTGTCTCACAAAAAATTACATAAAAAACATGTTTCACTATTGCTATCACAGACTGTGATGTTCTAATAAATTTGTCTGAGGGTATACTCCCTGTAATCTATTACGCGCAATATGTGTATGCGATCATATACATAATATGAAAATTTTTGAAGCTTGAGGGTATGTGTTATATGTGTAAAAAATGTTTGAGAGTATATGGCGTATACCCCATGGGAACACCACTGATCACAGACAGCAGTTAAGGAACCAAAACTAGCCTAGTTTTCAAAAACTACGTTGCGGCTTAAGTTTCTACTATCGATTCGCATTCCACCGCAAAACAACAAAACTGTTTTTAATTATTCTATTCTATTTTTAAAGAAAGATTTATAGACTTATTTCCTTCGTTTATCTGAAGAACATCACCTTACTATGCCAATAAACTAATCTTTTCGCAGGTGCATCTTGTCATTAATTTGTACGTTGCAGGCACGTAGCTAGAACTTTGTTAAGGGGGGGGGTCAAAGGTTTCACGAACTTCAAAAGAGGAGGCATGCTAAAGCAAAATTAGTAGCTCATATTTACGTTAAAAAATAAATCAATTAAAACTAATTATTAAAATATGATAATTAACTAAACTTAATTAAATAATTGAAATTGATAGAGCATTTATTAAAAAATTATTTAACAAAAATTTTACATTAAGTGGCAAAAAAATTAGTCAGTTTATAAAATTAACATTAAACTAAAAGTTTTCCCATACTAAGTTTTCATACATGGATAGAAAAATTCCATCACATAAGCTTCCTCTGTTCTGATGCTTTGAAAATGAGTGATATAATTCCTATTAATAAAAAGTTCACAATAAAAGAAAATCGCAAAATGAAAACTGTTCTATGGATTACTTGGAAAACGCAGGTAATAGTTTAATAAAATATTAAAGCTTTGTAATATATTTCAACAAAATATGTACAAGTCATTTTATTTGAAAAAAATAAAGAAATCTATATCTATCGAGTCGAATGTATAACTATGAATGCAATATAACGTAATTCCGCCACCCTGTCCGATTTGAACAAGATGTCTGGCAAAATTCAACCACCCTCTCGACGAAAATATTAGCAAGGTTTCATTTAAAAAGCTTGAACTAGTTCTTTATTTCAAATAATCAGTAATCCAAGTTTCAGCACAAAGGTATTTATTTGTTATTTAGTTCTTTATTTGATTATACGAAATTGAATGAAGTTTCTAATTTTATCCGTTTTCTAATTATCATTTCTAACCATCATTTAAAAACTTGAACAAACTATTAACTCTTTGATGGATGGAGACTTCCTTTGTTGCAATCATTAAAAAAAAAAAAAAATGCGTATTGCCGTTTTTTTTAAATCGTTATTATTATTTTTTTGCAAAACGAATTGGTAAAATAAGCTATCTTAGGATCCGTTATGGTATTTTTTTTTTCTTTCTAATGGGGCTTCGTTAGAGGCTTTAGCCTTTTCGGACCTAGTGCGAACCACCGATATGGCATCTAGTCTTTCAAATGCTACCATTAAGGCGCGGATATGACTGCACAGGAAATTTCGATGCCGAGTTTCCACCAGATGGAGACATTTGAGCTCTCTTCGGTGCAAAACTGCACTAGGGGTTTAATTTTGTCAAGCCAAACGAATACCTGAGAGATCTTTTACCTGTCGAGTAGTGGAATGTATGGTGAATGAAATTAAGCATCTATGTATTTTTATTTTAACAACATTTTGGAAAAAATGCAAATGATTGCTTTTTATAAATGTTTTTTATAAGGTCATGAATGATTTAAACATTATTGGCGATTTTCCTCTGATGTTTTCAATTTGATGTTTCATTTAAAAGATCAAGAGGAGGCATCGCACCCACCTATCTCACCACCAAACACGAGTTCAGTTTATTCTGCCAATACAAAAAAAACTTCTGTACAAATCAGTCTTTTTCAAATTAAAAATATAATTGTAAACAACTACAGGGAAAATGGCAATATACTCTATTACGAATTATCGTGTCAATATTTGATTATAACTTGGTTACTTTACTGTCTTTATTAGCAGTAAGCAAGTGTTCGACTCGAAAATTCCATGATTTTGAGTCAAACGTCAAATTTTGATCATTAAGGTAATCTTCGTCCCGTTTGCGATTGCGATAATACAGTAGCATTAAATTAGATACATTTTCAACAATATGTAATATGCATAAAGCTAGCCAATTTTTGAAATCAAAACTTATAGGTTTCTTATAGCCTCAGTTTGTAAATTTTTTACTCAACAGTCATCTGATGTTCAAAAGCCTAAAGACAATCTTTTGTAAAAAAATCTTAGAATGGTTGTGGTTAAAAATCCAGTAATGATTTAAATCTACCTTCCAAAATTCATCTAACAATAATAACACTTCTGATTCGTTCATTTTCAAATTGGTATAACTTCCATTCTAGGAGCGATTTTGTAATCATCATGTATTCTCGAAAGCATATCATATTTTATAACGTAGGTATTGACCTTTTTTTTCTTTCTTTTATATGATGTTAGTAAAAGATATTCTATTGCAAGAAATAGCAAATAATTTTAACTTGAAGAAATTAAGAGTTAAAAAAAAAATCTAATACAGACGTGAAAAACACAAGAAAATGTACCTCGCATTGACCTTTTTTTAATTATATGCGTAGTAAATAGCAGAAACTTTCACCTAGTAATTTTATAGTTAAATGCACATGTCCGTTTTTTGTTACGTTTAATGCTACCTTCGCAATTTACTAATGATGGATGCATAGACGCTTATTAAATAATTCCTCAGTAAAAAGGCGGTAAATACTAATCAGAAAATTTATTCCAATGAAACAAATACAAATATGCTTTTCTTGAAAAACGGAACAACATCGACGAAAGATTTTTTTCTTCAGTTAAAAATGACTAGCTGCTTTCTCTTGGGACCATAGACTCACATTTCAGTAAGATTTAAAAGTACGAATTTCTAATAATTACTTTTAAATTACATGTGTTAATATGGCCGAACTTGCAATTTCATAAACTAATTACAGTAAAATATTCAAGTAATTTTCAATTTCATTCTTCGCTTCATAAAATTTTGATACAGCGAAAAGTAATTTCGTTGCATCAACTTCAAATTTATTTATTCACTTATGTTCAAAAAAAAGAAAAAAACGAACTTTTCAGGATTACAGTTTAATAGTTGTAAGCTTCCGGGGAGATAAGTAATCTATTATTGTTAAAAATAAACTAAAAGTTTAAATAAGATTATTAATTAAAATATAAAATGAATCTGAAATAAATCATACCAAAAATATAAAGTTCAAAAATAAATTAATAATTAATATTTATTTTTTCTCATCCTCAATCACACGAAATGTGTAGAATTTTTTTTTTCGTTGCTGTCGGAACTTAGTTTTTAAATGGGAAAACATATTAACACATAAATTGCTCGTATTGTTAAGAAAACTTTAAAATTAAACACTACAACTTACCTAGTTTATGTACACTTAATTTTCTTCTGATTACAATTTTGTTCAAGATATGTTTCCTATAAGCGCGTGGTAGAAAAAAACTGTGTGTTAAAACAGAAAATAATAGGAATTTCTATTACTAATTCACCAGGGATGCACCTCACTCTGGCTGTCCTTCGTGCAGCATGTGTCTAGGAAATCAAGTCCAAACGGGAAAAGAGTCAAAACGAAAAGAAGAAAGAAAGAAAACCACCCCAATGAGACTGGGGAATGTTTGTTTTCAATTACTTTGCCGATGGCAATTTGGTGGGCTGAGGGAGAGGGGCCGAATTTCAAGGTCACAACCCAGTTGGGTTGAATTGGAAATTCGTCGTTTTCGAACGGATTCTTTGCGACACAGGAAGAGACCGGCGGCAACTCGGAACCCGCAGTTATTTCACGAGGTTCTCGTGTTCTGAATTGACTCGGACGCGGGAAAATTGTCGATAAATGGGAATATTTAAGGGGAAAATACCGGGTTTCATAAAATTTCTCTCTTTGGAAAATTTTTGTTGTCGTGAGGTGCAACAACCGCGAAAAAGCAGACAGTGGTCTTTCGGGAAGGGGGGGGTCCGGACCCCATGGACCCCCCCCCTTGGCTACGTCCTTGCGTTGATTGAATCGTTCATTTTTATGACCTCGGTTATACCGCGTTTTGAGATATATAACGAGGAGTTAGTGTAACACTGTGTTAGTTATAGCTAGCACTTATATTTGGCAAAGCGAGAAAATTTTGCGAAACAACTAAATTTTCTTCTTTTATATCCAAAAAGAAAAAGAAAGAAAGAGAAAAGAAGGAGAGAAAATAAATAAATTTTCAGCCGCCTTTTCGATTATCCCTCATATTCTTAAATGGTAACACTCGTGTGTTATTGAAGAAACGGATTCAACTATTCTATATGTTTATACGTATAAAATGTTTTTAAAAGGAACTGAAAATTACACTCTCTAATGATATGTCATATCTTGTTTGAATGATCATAAGTAAAATGAGGTTTTTTTTTAAAGAACTGAAAGTACACTTTCCGACTGTTCAAGGAAATTACCTATAAGAAATACTCAGTTGACTTAAGAATAATAATATTTCACTTGGTCCAAGAAAGAGTGACTCCTGTACTGGCTGACCACTTGCTACAAAATAAAATTTCGAGTTTTCTAGTCGACAGTTTCTAAAAAACTCTTTTTTTTTTCAAATGAAACTAAAATCTGTTAAATTCATAAGTGGAAGCTTTTCTCCTCAGTCAGTGTAGTACTCGATAATGCTGATCACCAGAGAAAAAAAATTAAAAATTTTAAAATTGGTAATTTAAGAAAATTCAAAAGTTGACTTTATTTTTTCAAAATTATGTAAAAGGAAAAAAAATGAATTACTAGTTATAATTCATACATATAGTTTGAAAGAGAAAGTTATTATCTTTCAAATAAAAAACCGCAAAAGTATCGTTGACACCCGTTCCAGAGATAAAACAGTTCAAAAATTTTGCCGGAAATCGCAAGTGTGAAATGGCACTCCGGTTGCCATATTTGGAGAGAAAGAAATTGTTTTAGGTTAAAAAAAAAATGCCTATAGCTTCCTTTTTTACTTCCTTTTACAAAAAAAAAGAGGTATTGTATTCGCGAAAAAAAATTTCACTTAAAAATCGGCCTTAATTTCCATTTTGCTTGCCCCCGAATGAATATTGAGCTTTTTTTTCAAGCCAACCACACGTGGATTTAAGCCTAAGAACGCATAGACACACGAAGTATCCATTTTGACGATCCCCGAGTTAATTACAACAAGTTTTCTCGTGACGCCCGTATATGTACGTATGTATATGCTTATGCATCTCGCATAACTCAAAAACGATACGTCTAGAAAGTTGAAATTTGGTACGTAGACTCCTAGTAGGATCTAGCTGTGCACCTGCCCTTTCGGTTGCATTCGGATGTTCCAAAAGGGGTCTTTTACACCTTTTTGGGGTAAAATCGTTGTTAATTTCAATGCAAACTCATGTTATAATTTGGCAAACTCTTGGCAATATATCGCCTAGCTTTTGGTCGCCAAGTTTTGTCGCCAACTTGGTGACAAATTTCGCCTTTTTTTTTTTTTTTTTCCTTTAAATCTGATTTCAATTTGGCCATATTTAGAGAGTTACCCATTGAATCACATTTAAAACTGCAAGTATTGGGAAAATTTATTTGTATAAAACGTTTTCGTTGCTTCGGTTCGCAACAACTTGGGGGGGGGGGGATATTTAAAGTGTTTCTTTGCTTACTCCGAGGCACTATTATCATTAAATTGGAGTAAACGGAAGTCATGTGATGTGCACATCAGCTCGTTTTTATTTGTTTTAACATACTATTAAGATTCAAAAAATTCCGCGACTATGAAGGTAAGTTTTTTACCTCCATCGCGGACTAAGCTTAAGAGTCAGTTTTTTTTTTAAGGATCGGGCAGGCTGGATACTTGACATTTTTGATTTTGCTGAAATTTTCAAGAAATTTTCCTTACATAAAACTACTAAACACTATTTTTTAATAACCAAAAAATAAAAAGAAAAAAAAACTTACAATTTTTGGAGGTTAAAGTTGGACTTGGCTCGTTTTTTCGAGAAAAACATACCAACTTACATTCGCCAATACTTTTTACTTAAATGTTGGCAATTATTTTGTGTTCTACTATATCCTCGATATCTGTAATTACTTGTGGTTGGCTCCTTGCGCAAAGATCAGAGGTCACATAAAGTTATACAAAAAAAAGGTTTACTTCTGCAACGCTGATCGTCGAAATCTTCTTGCGCCAGCAGTGAGCCACACACAGTATCATATTTCAGTAAATACATACCATAAGTAGTATCCAAAAGGAGAAAGATTTGCGTGGCTGACATTTGGCGTACTGAAATATTTGACTCTGAAATTGCGGAAATCGCAAATTTACATGACATGCAAGGTCATTAATTTCTTGCGCCAAGAGTCAGCACAAATAAAACTACCCGAAGCAGAAGACTTTCTTAGAAACACAATCAGAAAACAGACCTATGGCTACTTTTCAACTTTTACATAATTCGGCTCTAAACTTTGCTCAACGTGTGGTATTTGACGCTTGCGAACAAATGCCAATTACCTGCTTTTAAGTATTTATTACTATATGATTTGCAACAAGATTAATATAAATTTTCTTACTCTAACTAAAATGGTAACAAAAGATAATTTTCAATTTGGTTCCAAATATATGTTTAGTCCATGCATAAATTACTCAGTATGCATCAAAAACTATTTGTCTACTCGGAATACACCGCCAGCTCAGTCATTTCCAGCCGAGGACTGCAGTTTCGTGCTTATTAGCACTCATCAGCCCGGCATAGGAAAGTGACTGAGCTGGAGATGGAAAACCTCTTAAGGAAGCCAAGAGTGCGAAACAAACTGGTAGCTAATACAGGATTAGCAGACCAGACGAGTGACCGAAGCAATGGTTCGGTTCCATTGTATTCCATGTATTTCTGCTTTAGCCCTGGCTAATTGGGCGGTAATTTACTGAATATACCTTGCCTTGCGTTCAATCTTCGAGTTGAACCGAACCATTGCTTCGGTCACTCGTCTGGTCTGCTAATCCTGTATTAGCTACCAGTTTGTTTGGCACTCTTGGCTTCCTTAAGAGGTTTTCCATCTCCAGCTCAGTCACTTTCCCATGCCGGGCTGATGAGTGCTAATAAGCACGAAACTGCAGTCCTCGGCTGGAAATGACTGAGCTGGCGGTGTATTCCATGTATTTCTGCTTTAGCCCTGGCTAATGGGCGGTAATTTACTGAATATATTTGTCTACTCGACCAGGCAATTTTTCTTCTTCCCTTTTCTTTCGGTAACTTGCTCAGACTCATGTTTTTAACCGCGAGGACGCGCAACGGGGTGTTTGACATCCCACACAACTTTATTATTGGAACTTTTTAAGTTCCCTTAATTGAAAATGGATCAAACTCGGTGTAGCTGGTTTGAAGGTCACTTGCTAATGGAGGGTATGTTTGCAGTGTGCATTCCTGCAGCGGTTTTCCTGGAATTCCTTATACAGTAAAACCTGTAAAGTTGATCACCTTTGTAAGTTGACCACCTGTCTAAGTTGACCGCTTTTGTCAGGAACAGAATTAGTCCTATCTTATATAATGAAGGAAAACCTCTGTAACTTGACCACCTCTCTATCTTGACCACCTTTCTATCTTGACCACTAATATACACCAGCTTTGGTTTGGAGTAGTGTAAAAAACCCTTTGTAAGTTGACCACTATGCAAAAGCATTAGATTGTACTAAACGTTTCATCATTTATGCCTCAAATAAATAACCAAACCCATTTTAGAAAAACATATGAACATTTATGCTTCCATCGAAAAACATTGGGCTAATGTTAAGTCGCAGAAAATGAGCCGAACTTCAATAAAGAGTTGTTTTGTTGAAAAGTAGATTACCATGGTCACAAATGTACAAAAAAAAAAATCAAATGAAGAATTTGAGTCACTTTTGACTTGTTATGAATTTTTGGGAATTGTTAATATCAAGGAAGAACTTTTTCATAAGCAATGAGGCAATTTTTTTTTTTTTTGATCGATTCACAAAAATTTTAAATTTTTACGATACTTGATGCGTCATTTCGGTAAATAATCTCTAAAACTATTTAAACAACATTTTTTTCTTATTGTTTTAAAGTAATGTTAAACAATGAAAGTGAGTTTAAAGTATTCCAATTAGTTAAAAAATTGCATGGGACAAGAAATGACAAAAAAAAAAAAAAAAACTTTCATTACTACCCTCTATAAGTTGACCACCTGTCTAAGTTGACCACCAAAGTACTGCACCGCAAGTGGTCAACTTACACAGGTTTCACTGTATGGGTTGTCAAACACCCCTTTCGCACTCTTAGGATTATCGGATTTTCGTCGAAAATGTCGTGCTACATGACATATGATGAGGGTATGAGACATTTGCAAAAGCTGTTGGATGAAGTTTCAACTGATGATCAATATATATATGAATCCGATAAGGAGCCTGATAATAGTGTTAAATTATAGTCGCCATAATTCTGAAGATGATGAAATAATTGGTCTTAAAAGAGAAACTTTTTCCATCGGAAAAGATGATCAAACAAAAGGGATGAATGAAAAATACCGTTCCAACGTAAGAACACCAGAAAAGAGCATTATTTAGAATCTTCTGGGAAATACGAAGCACGTGAGTAATATTTCAACACCTTCAGAATCATTTTCAACTTTATTTCGAAAGCATTCTGGTTTTTATAATGAAGTCTACTAATACCTATTGAAAGATTGAAAGTGTTAGATATGATTTTTCTCGAAAAAGAAATGCAAATGATATCAGCAAAGATGAACTGAAGACATTTATTGGTTAGCTGCATGGATTACAAAAAAAAAGGGGGGGGGGGCAATGGTGCTATTTTTGTCTCTTCTAAATATAGCTACATTAAACCGCAGAGTTTTGCTGCTCTTAATCAAAGATTCTCAAATAAGTATTAATAAGGAGGAGACCTTTCATTAAAGACTTGGCAGCTCAACTTGTCAAAAACCATGCGGATCAGAGAGCGATGTCAAGCATCAAACAAAACTAAAATTTGACAGGTAATTTTTCAACAGAGCCAACTCCAAAACCAAAAAAGGTGTTACAAGTGCTGTTATATCTGGTGGTCGTAAGAACGACAACAAAACCTTGTTGTTTAAAATGCTTAAATATTTTTTGCAAAAATCATTCTGATGCCATATGTACCGAATGCATCAACTAATATAAGTGTGTATTTATATGAAATAAATTTCAAATTTTGATCTTAATTTGGCGAAAATCACTCATGAAATTGGTTGCTTTGCAAAGTTTAAAGTAATAATTATGTTTGGCGTAAAGAATTTTTTTTTTAAACACCGTGAAAAATAAACTTTTCTCAGTTAATTATGGAAATTCTCCACTGGGGTGCATGCAGGACGCCCCTTGCGCGTTCTCGTATTCGTCCGAGTAGCGCGCGTTCTCGCGTTTTAACAATAAAAATGACTAAAAGCTCTATGAAATTGTTCGGTTCAAAAATGAAGCAATGTTACATGCCAGATTAAAGCAGACTACCATTTTACTTTCTTTTAAAAGCCTAAAATAAATTAGTAAACATAGAAGATGGTGCTTTGTTTTGATATGAGTTATATCAAAACAAAGCACCATCAAAGAAACATTTCTTTCCTTTTTTTACAGGACAAGAAGTGCATGATTTGCTTACCACGCTTGAGCAGGTTCATAATTCTGAAATTTAATTTCCTGAATCTGAACAAGTTACCAAAGTAAAAGGGAAGACGAGATGTTGCAAGAAAAGTCGCCTGGCGAAGTAGACAAAGAGTTTTTGACTTATAACGAGTATTTTATGGACGCTTTTTTTCACTAGCACCCAACACCACTCGTTGAGCAAAGTTTAGAGCCGAAATTGTGTAAGAGTTGAAAAAGTAACCATAATAGGGCTACATGAAATACAACGCCAACTCAGTCATTCCAGCCGAGGACTGCAGTTTTGTGCTTATTAGCACTCATCAGCCCGGCTTAGGGACTGAGCTGCAGGTGGGAAACCTCTTTCCACCTCCACCAGAGGTTTTCCACCTCCAGCTCAGTCACTTCCTAAGCCGGGCTGATGAGTGCTAATAAGCACGAAACTGCCGTCCTTGGCTGGGAATAACTGAGTTGGCGGTGTATTTCATGTATTTCTGCCTTAGCCCTATAGAACGGTAACTAACTGAGAACATAATAGGTCTGTGAACTGATTCTGCTTCAATCCCAAGAAAGGCTTCTTCCGCAGGTAGTTTCATATTTGCTGACTCTTGATGGCGAAAGAAGTTAATGACCTTTGAAAGCCATGTAATTTTGAAATTTCCGCAATTTCAGAGTCAAATATGTCAGTGCTCCAAAAACGCAAGGAGCCAACCACAAGTAATCAGGGATGTTCCCATAGGGTTCTCCATATACGCCGTATACTCTCAAAGATTTTATAGACATATATAGCATATACCCTCAAGCTTCAAAAATGTTCATATTATGACATTATTATGTATATGATCGCATATACATATTGTGCGTAATGGATTACTGGGAGTATACTCTCAGAAAAATTGATGGAACATCACCGCGAAGTAATTATATACTAACAGATATCGAGAAACTAGTACATAAAAACACAAAATAATTGCCAATGCCTAGGTTCATTCTTAAAGTAAAAAGTATTTGCTTATGTAAATTGGTGTATCTTACTCGAAAAAAAAACGAAGTCCAACTTGATCTCCAAAAACTTAAAGATTTTTTTTTTTAAATAATAAAACACGTGTTTAGAAGTTTTAAATAATGAACATTTCCTGAAAATTTCAGCAAAATAAACATGTCTGCTATCTAGCCTGCCTCATCCTTAAAAAAACTGGCTCTTAATAATAATCGTAACAATAATGTAGCAATAAGTAAGTTTTGTATCATCTTTAAAATTAATCCAATTAAAGGATTTGAAACAACTAACTGATTACTTCGTATTTACGAATATTTTAAAGAGGGGGCATTCCACGGTATTTTTGACATTATGTAGAGTCCGTAACGTAACCTTTTTTTGCCAAAACTTTTTAATTTACCATTTGATTTGCAAATTATTTTAATTTGAGTTGGTGTGTTGGTAGGAAAAGTTCAAAATAAAATAATATGCTAATCAAACATTAAATTAAAAAGTTATGGCAAAAAAGGTCACGTTACGGACTCAAAATACCAATGTCAAAAATACCTTGGAATGCCCCAGAGGCTTTATAAAACTTATCGAAATTCCTCATTTCCCAGGCGTCATGTCTCCCGATCGACTAAAAAAAGCAGAACAAATGTTCTGTTTGAATCTGCGTCACAGACTGCTGAAAAAAATTCTGCTACCGGGATGGTGATTAAAAATATTTTTAAAAGGTTCATATCCAAGAAGTCTTGACGATGAAGAGTTAGGGGAAAAGTGAAGCGGTCTGTTAATTCAGTTATGAGAGAAGAGAAACCTCCCCTTAAGTTTCGAATGTAATATGAGGTGAGAATATTTGAAAATAAAAGAAACAAATAAAGCATTGAAACAAATGAAATTAAAATTAATTAAAATATAAGAATGAATGTATAGAAAGTGCGCGATGTTAAGCAACGAGCAAAAATCAAGGAACGTTTAAAAAACAAGCCAGCAAACAGCAAAAACATATGCCAAAACTTGTAAAAAAAATATGGAAATCCCTAAAGAAATTATCCCTATTTCTCATAGTGAGGAAATCTTTCGTAAACCAAGCATTAGAGAAGAATCATTTTGGAAAATGTGTCAAGCGATGTAACATGAGACTTGTTTGCTTGCTATTTTGTACATAACTTTTACGCGAAATGAGAAATAAAGCGAATTCCAGAAAAGCAGGATTTCAAAAAATCTCAACCTTTCCTAAAACGCTTGTACCAGCCGAAATAACTCAAAATAAAAGTGAAAAACAAATAAATGAAAACACTTGAATAACAAAATTTAAAAGTTAAGTAGAAAAATTAAAGTAGTCCAAAAAACAAACAATCTGCCGTTCAACTTCTTTTCGGGGGAGAGGAAGAAAGAAACCTTCGTAATATTTTTTTTTTGTGTGTGTGTGTGTGGAGGTAAGTAGCCTGTTTTTCTGGGGGGGGAGGGGGGCTTAAATTTCCCGGGCCTGAGCACGAAGGTATTTATTCATTTCTTAAAGAACAACAAAATTAACACTAACATACATTTTTCCTTTTTTGGACCAAAAAGAAACCTCAAGACTGACTTCTATATTAGAATGTGCTCCAAAATAACCCGCAATGCGACGGTACCTGCGTGGTGCAAAAGAGGCGGAGTCGAATCGTTCTTTAGCTCCTCCTTTTCTCCCCCCGTATTCGTGGGAGCGGCGGGAGGAGGGAAGCATTGTCCCCCTTCAACCATGACGCATTCTTTGGAGAGTAAATCCTAGAATCATCTCTTTCTTGGAGAGGTTATCTCTTCATCTACTGCAATCATTTCATCGTCAGCAATGAATTTCTCCGGAGTATTTTGGAAGTTATTTGTTCACGAAATGAAGTATGATTCACGCTCCTTTTCACGAAAGCGAGTTGATGAAGATTAAAGCGTAGACATTGAATTTTACGGGGCCATCAAATTTGGTTCATTAGCTTAAAAGGACGTATAAAACGTAATACCGCCCCCCCCCCCCGCAAAAAAATTAGAAATTGCATGAGCCAAAAGCAAAAATGCTGAAAATTCTTCTTCTCATTATCATTATTTTTTAAGTTTTATAAGTGCACTTGATTCCACTTTGGGTGACCCTTCTGCATATTTGTACCTTGTATACGTTCCATGTACGCAATGTTAGTGTTATATGAGACGTAATCAATGAAAAACTGGACGCGTATTTTTGTAATGCGCAGAAATGGATAATACTGAAAAATGCTGAGGACATTTTCAAATTAATCAGTTTACTGTAAATAGTATCTGACATAGGCGGATTTACGGGGGTGCCAGGGGGTGCGCCGCACCCCCAACAATTTTGGTTGGATTTTCAAAGAAAATTTAAATGAAATATATTTTTATCAGGAGAAAATATATATTTCTCCTCAGGAATTTAGTAAAGCTACTTATATTTTCTACAGCTAAATGCAAGTTAATTTACTTGAAAGCAAACTCAAAAATACAATAATAGGCAGCTTATTGTGTGACTTGGTCACCACTCATCGCCAGTGAGAGAGAAATTGTGCTACACGAATTAAAAAGAAGTATTTCTCCATTAAAAAAGAAAGAAGATAAATAATTACATAAATCAAATAAAAACATTCCTTTAATTATTTTTCAGTACTTTATTATATAATAATTTTGTATTCTGCAATTTGGTATTTATTGGTATAACATTACAATTTTCTGTTTCTTTGAAACAACCATGACTAATAAAGTCAAAAATTATGGCTATTGTGATGTACTTCTTCAATAACGATATAAAGTCCTTACACATCATTCCAGTAAACAGTACAATAAAATCACTCTGAAATCAACTAAAAACCAACATTTCCATTGTAAAATTTCAAAATTTTCCGACAGGGGCGGGGCATTGCTATCCCTGAGTTCCGCTACTAAAATTAGTTGCTTTTGTATGAATAATAGTCTCCAAAATAGTTACCAGATACAGAAAATAATTTCTAAAATAGTCTCCTATTTAAAAAAAAAAGCATTTATATCATTTTAATGCCATGAAGTGGGACAGACCTACGTGGGGTAAATTTTCTCCTAAACAAACTTTAAAAAAGAAAACTTCAAAAAATATTTTCCAAATTTTAGCCCAACTCTGAATAAACACAAAGAGAAACCATCACTGACACATTCTAGTATATTTTTCTCACTGTCTGACTGTTAATGTTAAAGAAAATAGTAAAAGACTGACTGTATAAAAAGAGCTCCAAGCATCGCATTCATATTTCCGATCAAAAAAAAATTAGCTCTCGTCAAAAAAAAAAAAAAAAAAAAAAAATGAATGTATAGTACGAATAAAAGAAATTAAGAACCAAAAAAACAGTTAAAAAAAGGAGTAGTTGAGAAAACAGAAATCGCAATTGCAAAAACTAATCCTTTACAAAAATGGCACTCACAAAAACGATACCGTTACGAAAATTGCGATCTTTTACGATCGCGTCGAAACTTTACGAAACCTTTTTTTTATGCAAAAATATAAATATCACATTTTTTTCTGGTCGTGAATGTTTTATTGCATTTCATTTTTCCACTTTTTAAAACGATTGTTTTCAAAAATTAAACGCTGTAAAATTTTTCCTTTTTTTTCCGTGGTAACTAGGGGGTAAACTTAAAAGCGATTTTTTATTTATTTTTTTTTTACCAATTTTTTTTTCTAGGAGAAAAAGAAGCTTTTTTACGAATTTCAGTTACACTTACTAAAATACTCGCTGTATTTTACAACTGATTGCAAAATACTCGCTTTTGTCATCAAACTAGTCGCCTTTGTCGTCAAAATAGCAGCTTTAGTCGCCATTTGCAGTGCTGTATCCCTCCCCCCATTCCCTGTATTGCAATGTCGTAGCTACAGTTTCTGTCGCCCGGGGCGGTTCCTCTATTTGCCACCTTTTCATTAAAACATACCTAATACATTAAAGCATTGAAAATTATCGCTCAAAATATAAAACTTCATTTAAGGTAGCAAAGGGAAACTAATTTAATCCGTATTCTTCCTACAAAAATAAAGGGGGCGGGGTCATGCACCTATCTCGGAGAAATATCTGAATTTACATCAAAAATTGCAGTAAAAGTAACTTTTGGGGAATGGGGTTCTCTACCGAATCTTTATCAAAACTGAAGTCAGTTTAAGCCTATGGGGACGATAGAGAGTCAGCTTTTATTCCGTAACAAAGTTCCAATAATTTGTTTTCCCTGCATTAATTCAGACTGGCAAGGAAACAACTTTTACAGAAACATATTTGATATTTATATACATAAACAGATGTTATATTTCAGAAATATATTTGATATTACATTTTCGAAATATTTTCCGAAATTTAAATTTTAAAAATTCTGTTTAAGTGTTGAATCACAATTTAAGGACATTAAGTGAATGAGGAAGGTTCAAGGTCTCACTACGGAAATATTTCAACTTTGAACACTGAAATGACCGTTCAGTCATACCAAAACCTTACATTTCAAAGTTTTTTTTTTCCCCTTTGACTCCAGAATTAGATTTGAAGTATGATTCCCTTATTTGATTTTTTTTTCACACAAAAAGTGCTGAATCGCCGCCCCGAAAAGTACGCCGCCCCGGGCGGACCACCCTCTCCACACCTCCCTAGCTACGCCACTGCTATATTGTTGCACCCCCAGAATTCACAGCCTAAATCCGCCTATGGTATCTGAGTCTTCCATTCATTTTCACGAGCTTCAAAATTGCAAACATATCGCCTTCCCCCACTCTACTTCGCGCGCGTGGGGGGGGGGGGCTTTTCTCATACACCAGCCACCAGCGCAGCCAGAATCACCTTCTGGAAGGGTTTTTTTAGCAAGCAATCCTTACATGCATATGAGGATTGGCAATAATATTAAAACTGAGGCCTCGTTGGGGGGGGGGGGGAACCCCCCCTTCCCTCGCTGCCCCAGTGTTGTCGTGTCGTATATCTATTTCAGAGTATCCGTGTACGTTCATTTTATGAAAACGATCCTCAACAGATATATTTTTATAAATATATTCATGCAGAATGTCCTCAACTCAAGGGCGGATTCAGGGGAGGGTCAAAGGGTCAGCTGACCCCCCCCCCTGTGATGAAGAACATTTTCTTTATTATTTTTCCCTTAGTTATTATTATTATAGTTGAACGTCAACTTTTAGTCCTGGAAAATTTAGTGTAGAATCAATATTAATCCCTTTTTACTTAGTCTTGTTAGACTTGTCTTTTGAAGTCTAATGAATGCAAATTCTATTACATGTAATGTAACTTTGAAAAGGATAGCGGTCCTAAACCACGAGGGCTGAGTCTAGGTTCAGTAGGCCACAACGTTAATCAGAGTACGTTTACAAAACAAACTTTGATGCAGCAATGTTGTGCCTTTCTTGTTTTCATTGAAACGAAAATTTTCTCGACACATTAAACATAAAAAATGTGTTATTTTCATTTATTCGAACAATTTTATAATTATTTTTCATGATATTAATTTGTACTAGAATACATGTATACGTGTAGCAAATTATTTTGAAGAAAGTTCTAGTTATACTTTGTTTTTCTTCCGCTTTACTGCCACTGAAACTTGACCCCCCCCCCCCTTACAAAAAATTGTAGATCCGCCCCTGCCTCAACTAGATAATCTTTAGTGCCCAAAAGCGATAAATTCATTATACCGCAAATGTACACCCATTCTCTACATTAGTCGCCTCTTTCCTCTTAAAAGGCCACCTTTTTCTACTTCTTAGCTCAAACTCTCTATCGACATGAACTTACAGGCTCAGAAAAGAAAAAAAAATATTTAATTTGTAATCACTACTCAACTAGTCTGAGTGCTTAATATACTTCTTTCGAATCTTCATTTTGGTTTGTGGAAGTGATAGATTCCGCGTATTTTTGCGGACCACACCCATACTAACCTAAAACGTATACACCTGAGAACATAAAAATAAATCCGTCACAGAATGAAAACCATTTCCTTCCACTATCATTACATTTGAACGAACTGCGGTCTTTCTTTCTAAATACAGTTGCTCATTCATACAGCCAATAATATTGGCAACTCGATAAGTGATCCGATATAACCTTGACTTCATAAGCTGGAGTACAAAACAATTGCCCTTACCTTTCAATATTTGGAGAGCATTTTTTATTATTCCCCCAGTTCATCAGAAAATGAAAAAGCTTGAAACGTCTTATCCACTGTCCTTCATGAACAAATGGCCACATTTTCTGCGAAATTTCTGATGATACCCCTGAATTTTGACCAATACATGTGCCTGACATATAAACAAATACTGTTCCCTTAAATTAGTGTTTGGGTTTCGTGGGTGGTCTACTCGATCGGCAAACGAGCAGTCGAGCGCTCTGTTTTGTAAAAGTTTGAATAAATTGCTCATCGTGTTTCACGCGGTTTACTTTTTAGAAGTTTAATCAAACCGATGTTGTTTTACCTTTTCGTTCTAGTAAAGATTTTTTAGAATGCGGCAGCTTTGAAACACAGTATACCAAGATTTAAGAAAAAAAGGCGTAATAAGAAGGGTGTGCTTCTGTGTAAATACAGTCGACTCTCGATAAATCGAAGCCATATGACTCAAACATTCGTTTACCTCGGAGTTTTTACGCGGTCCCAAAATAATTTGGTGTTAAAATTAAGTGTTTTCAATTCAAAGTTGTCTCTATATCTCGAATGTACTCCTTTTAAGTCGAAGTATTTACAAAAGTTTCGTTTCATTTTATGCATAAAAATGCAGCCAAAACAAGGGAAAAAAAAACCTTTAACACATTCCTTTGTTTATCAGCTTGTGTGGTAGAGTAATTTATTTGCAATATAGTGCTTCTTAATGCGCATAGTGCTGTAAAGTTGAGTTAAAAGTTGCGGATAGGTCTTTTTTGCGGAGACTTAAAAAATTCACCCTCGGCTAATCTTTAAAAAAAAAATGAAGTCTTTTAATGAAAAAAAGTAGCGTTTATTTCTGGTTAATTTTTAAATATTTTTCAGGGGCGGGGGAGGGAATTTTTTTCAGATATTTTACCTCCGTCCCTGGAAAATTCCGAAAATATGGATAAGTCGAATCGTGTTTACAAACTTAATAACGTTTTAAGATGGGATTAAAAAAAAATGTAAGCAATCAAAATAACCTTCTTTTTACGAACTATTTAAACGAAATGTATTCTCGGTAAAGGTATTTTTATGCAGTAACTTTATTTTATGCAAACCGTAAGTGTTATAGTTTATCTATCATAAACTATTCCCGAGATATGAATAAAAATTCTTCTTGAGAAGGCTGGGAAATAAACTTCCGATAACTGGAACTACCGATTACACGAATAGTCTAAAATCCCACTAGCCTTGACCTACCCTCATCGGGTTTCCTAAAATTATTACGATATATGAAGAGTAAAATTATTACGATAATGAAGCAGTGGCGGCTCGTGCCTTAATTTGGCAGGTGGGCTCGCTGATATCAGGTGCGCCCGATGGGAGGTCACTGTGGCCTCCCAAAAGTTTCCTTATTTGGCGAATTCGGAGACCAAATAGCTTTTTGAGGTCTAACATGTCTTTTAATTATATTTAATAGGGCTCGACCGAAGGCAATTTTGGACAACGATTTCCGGAAACTCTATGAGGGGTAT
>NC_072733.1:215213757-215319360 GCF_026930045.1 Uloborus diversus | reverse complement strand
TAGGATCTCTACTTCACCCCTTTGTTAGATAGGCCTGATTTGTATCTAAATAAAAGGGGGGTGTCTCACTTACCCCTTACATGGGATAAGTGAGACCCCCATCTGGATTTTTAAAAAATATAACCGTTAAGCATATTTAAAGCAATATTTTAGAAAATCGCGATAAACTTTTGTTTATTTATATCGTCCAAGATAAAATAAGTTGAAATTTTTTTTGTTTCAAAACTATCTCGTATAAGGTTTCGAAAACGAACTATTCTCAAAAGGGGTCCCACTTACCCCAACCAGCCCTATTTGTATATATTTATTCAAAATATAAATTTTTAATTGAAAAAAAATAGTGCAGAGGGATCATATATACATTTCTGCTACATTTTTGTCCTTAAAAAGATAAAAAGAAATAACATTAATAACGTAAAAACAAAAGTTGCTACAGGGTGGCAAAGACAAAAGAGTGGTAGAGGGGAACATTGAGTAGGATCAATATTTTTCGCATTCCGATTTAAAAGTCCAGGACAAAGGCGCCCATATGCAGAATTGTAGGGGGGGGGGGCCCTCAGATATTTTCTCCATGGTTTAGCTGGGTATTTTCCCCATGGAAACCGATATCAAGACAGATTAGGGTCATTAAAATTTGAAATTTTAATAACTTATTCGTTAATGACTGGAGAAAAAATGTTTTTACATAAAAAAAGTACTAAAAGCAAGGAAGTTCTAATTACTAAGGGGGGGGGGGATCGAGCCCCCCTCCCCTATGGGCGCCCATGGTCCAGGAACTAAATTATTCATATAAGTGTCATGTGAATACCAGCTGTGAGAATTCAGATCCTTTAATATTTCATTCAGTTTTAAGCACTTTCTAAACTATTTGTTTTGATTTTACTCGGTATACTTTCATAGTTTCTTGTTAAAGGTATGTTTGGAAAAAATATTTTGAAAAATATTTTTTCCATTGATTAATCTGCTCATCCCTACAATATGTTCAGCTTTCAGTCATGTCTTCGCTCATTATTTTTTACTTTTGTTGGTAAACTTTTGCTCAAGAAAATAATCCGTGACACCACGCAAGTTCCAGTAAGGATTAAGGAAGTCTTGCCAAACCTTAGGGGAGGCTTTTATCACCTTGTATTCTCCAGGAGCTAAAGCTAATAGTGTCTCTTCCTTCCACCTGTTGGTAAGACGGGATCTCCTTCAGGCGCATCTACATCCATTCAGCATGGTGGACTCTCTTTGCTGCATTTTGTGTGGAGAGGGAGTGGTTATAAATGGCACGCACCTATAACCGCTGGGGCTGCTCAGCACTTTAGAATTCATACATTTCTATTTTTTCAAGACGCTTGCCCCTCCTGGAGATGCTTTATTTTTGTACTGAACTGCAAGACTTTGTATGCTCAAAAGAGCTAACAGTTAATATTGCTCCTTTAACTATTTGAAGGACGTAATTAGAAAAAAAAAATAAGTAGGCTACAGATAGTGTTGGATGATGTGTACGCACATTAAATTTGTTAAAGCATAAATTACGCAAGACATTTTGCATGGAATTCTTTTACAAACAAAACATGTATAGTCTTTCAAGAGAAAGTTTCAATCTCTTTTCTTTCATTAATTGGATGTAGGTAAATAACTAGATCATTTCTATTTATCTCTAAGTTGGAGTAACAATAAAACAGAACTTTCCTCTCTGCATCTCAAATAATACCAATCAGCAATAAAAATCATTTTAACGGTCTAGTTTCAAGTAAATCCTAGATTTCGAGAGCAGTGTCAGTAAATTCTTTGCCATGAAGTGCAACTAGCCTCTGTGCTGCTATTTTATCACAGACATTTACCACATTTGGTTTTGCTGAATAGGGGATGCTGTTAGTATTCAACGAAAACCAAGGTAACATATTTTAGAGTTTTATTGACCACCTAAGCCAGGTATCAGCAAGTAATTTTGTTTGAGTCTGGATGTTTTTGAAAACTTGTATCCAGGTCCAGAAAAAACCCTCATATTATATTATACATTAAGCATTATAAAACTAAAACCGTCACTCTATTGGTTTCAAAATACTAGAAAAAATGATAAAAGGGGATGAGATTAAAAATATTGTTGCCAAAGTTGAAGTATTTTGAAATATTTTATTTGTGTAATTTATACTTTCAAAACAGTGTTTCCAGTCCAAGTTTTCACCTTCCGTGGTCCGAAGGTCGACTGCTGACCTAAGCTGTGACATACAAGAAATTGATACAAAATGAAAACTATTTTCTTTCAGAGGATACCTTTTTTTAAATCCCGATTTTAAATATGACGTGAGAAAAAATTCACATAAGTTTGGGGGAAAATCTAAGGCAAGGGGTTCCAACAGAACTGAAGTTTGCCCCTAAGGAGAAAGGGGCCTAAATTCTAAGAAAGGATCAAAAATACACTATAATCTTAAACTATTAAAGGCTAAATTAAGGGTGCACTATTCATCAGCAATTGGCCCTTTAGCTGATTATCTATAATTCGCCAATTGATGAGCTAAAAAAATATTTTTATTAAAGTTACTATAGCTTAGAACAATTAACTATGCTGAATTAATTTTAGCTGATTAGTTGCCTGATTTTTTTCTTTTTTAAAGTCGAAATTACTCTTCCTTTGAACAAGAAACTGTGCTGAATGAATTTATTACATCAAAACCAGTTTTGGTACTCCAGCTGCTGTGCCTCCATTTGAATTAAAATTTAAATTATAATGGTAGGGGTGCAAACACATTAATATTTTTTTAGGAAATTTTTTTTCAAATGGATAAAAGAAAGAGGTTACAGGAAAAATAAATAAAACTGACTACAATTTCGGACCAGATTTTGAAAAAACAATTTTAGTATCTTAATACTAAAAAAAAGGACTAATAGGGAAAACACCAGACTAGTTGTATGTCTTCCAAAAGTGCCATGCCTGGGGAGGGGCTACTGTTTGTCTTAACAGTGCCAAGCAGATAATGATATCAACAAGTGTCAAGCTGCTTTGTTTCTCACTTGTTTGTTAGAGAAACATTATTTTTAGTATTAAATACAAGCATTACTCTGAAATTTGTGCTTCAAAAAATGTTTCTAAGAAAATATTTTGATTAAGTTTTGGGAAATGGAGACATTTGAAATTTTCACAAATAATCTCCTTAAGTAAGTTTTGGCTTTATTAAAAACCGAACCACCAATTTTCCATTACAATTAGTGAATATACTCTTGATTAATAGGTCATGACAGAATAATATGGATAACAAAGAAATACCAGAAAAAAATCATATAGTTTTGAACTCTCTACAACAAGATAAAATTTTAAATTCCATTAAAATAATTAATACTAATATTTAATAAACTAAACCCACTAATTATGAACAACAATGTTAGAAATACCAAGTAAAAATAAAGCTTTTGGGAATGCTCTAAGTCACAGACTATCTGCACTTAGTCTAGTTTCTATGAGTGATGTCACTACACCCTTAAGGGCAGTGCCTGTTCATATTTTCTCGACTTCTATGCTAATTTAGGATACATATTAGAGAAAAATTGCAAGATGGAGAAAATTAAAGCTTCTGCAATGGCAGCAGGATAAGACCTGGAGCAGTAAGGTGAAAACAACTATGGTATCTGGAAAATGAAATCTTATAGCTGTTCATACTTGCCAGATTTCGTGAGTTCCCAAATGTGAATTACTTTCCATTGGAAAAAATGGAGTATGCACATTTATAGTTGATAATCTACATGATGGACATCTTGTTTCTAGACCATAAAAATCAGGAATAACTTTCCAGATTAACTTTCCAGATGAAAGCTAAGAGAATAAAAACAAAATCTTCAGACGTTTTTAAAAATTTTTATTGCCCATTCATGAAAATCAAACACCCAAAAACCCCATATAACACAAACAATGGAGCAGTAATAAACATAGCAAAAACTCACATTTTAACGTACAAGCATTACAAGATGCATAGGCACATGAAGTCATTAGTACAAAATCCTAATCAAAATTTTCAAACTTTAAACAGGCACTTTTCAAATTTCCATTTCAAAGTCTTCATTTACCTAGTATTTTCCTTTCATACAATATCATTGCTTGCACTTGAGCAAAAAAGATATATTTGACAAACATTATTATAGATAACCTCGCAAAAATATTTACACAGAAAAAAAATCAAGTCATTTTTAAGTAAACAAAGAATGACAATATACTTCATTACAAAATAGTAAACTTGTTAGAATAAATGTTTATGGAAGATGGACCACAAATTCAACATAGAAAGGAAAAAATGTTAATAACAATAAAAATATCCTACATTAAAGCAAAATTTTACAAAGTTAGTAATCACAATTCATTCTCCACTAAATATTTCAACTTTTGAATCTCATTCCATATGAAACAAATACAAAAAACATAAGTGAGAAATTTAATTGTAAGATGTTAGGATGAATGGCTGTTCAAAATTTTTTTTAAGTGTTTGAAAAGTATTTCATGTCAGAAAATAATTTAGACCAAATATGTGCCAGACTTTCAAATAATGTTTGTCTTTATGGCAAAAATGAAAGACTATTAAAAATTTTGTCCCCCCCCCCCCATTTTATCTAATGCCCTAAAGTTTATTTTGGCACATGATTAGAAAGTTATGTATTTTATATATAAAATGTCAATATAAACTTAAAAGAAGCACAGGATTTTAATAACTATGTAACTGCATTGTTAGATTTGAGTTCATAATAAAAAATCCAAAACCACAACAAGGTAAAATAGATTGCTTTACATTTTTTGATGTTTTCAAAAGAATTATCTTTTAAAAGCTACCATCAGTATTTCTTTTGGTATGCCAGTATTTTAATAAACAATCATTGAAATTTCCAGACAACAGCCTGACTGTCATGCTAAATTCATTGTAAATAACATTGAACTTCATTTTATTTATTAAGATTTAAGATAGAAGAGTAACTTTACACAACATACTAATGCGTAAAAAAATTCAATAGTTCAAAATTTTAAATGAAGAAACTTGAGAAAATTTCCAAGCATTTTCGAGAACTGATACCGTGAAAAATGTCAGAGCTCTCAAATTATGAACTAAAAAGTGAACATTACAACATCAGAAAAACGAAGTAAGATTATCTAATAGAAAAAAATAAAAAATATACAAAACTAAGAAACAACATTTCAGTGATGAAAAAAGATTTGTTTCTTCCTTTGCCATAATTGCATATTTAGATTTTGAAATGTAGGCAAAGAGGACTTCCCAAACAATTTAAAGATTGAAAAAAGAAAAAAAAAAAAAAAGGAAAGGGAGGGAATAACACATTGGCCACTTCTAAATTCATAAGACTAGTGCAAAAACTTTAAGATGCTGATTTATGACTAGAGCACATGGAATAACCAATTTTACGAATGTAATGTTGAAAACCAAAAGGTAACTTTGAATTCTAACAATGTAGCCCACAAAGCACAAAGATAACCCTGTTTTAACGATAAAAGAATGCTAAGCTGAAATGCACCAGTAAAATGTAGCAGAGCAAGGCATTCAACATTACTTTCAGTAATATATGTACATATAGTATGGACAAAGATAGAAAACTTAAATGTGAAAATACTGAAAATTTCAACCTTGATTTAGTAAACTGAAATTTATTTTTCTTCATTTTGAAGGAAAATAAATTTATGAATGAACCGGTATAATTTATAAAAACATAACTTTAAAATATTTAATGAAACTTTTTTTTTCGTAACTAGGTATAACATAAAATCTTCAGAAAATTTGAGCTTTATTCGTTCAGGCAGTATAAACTCTAATCAACAAAACTTAAGTTTTAAAGACATAAAATATACATTTGCAACATTGTTTCATTTAACACTTTTACTATACACAGCTTGAAATGAAAAAAGTGTACAGGAAAAAAAGGAACTTGGTAACGAAACTTCATTCAGAAAAATTCAACAGTTAGTCAACATAATGCAGTCCAGTCGAAAAATAGTTTTCAAATCAACATAACTCATTAAGCTTTTTAAATTAAAAAAGCCCACCAAAATAAAGCTACTTGGATTCATTTCCCTATCACAAAACTATATACAACCAATTGTCAAGATACTGTGATTTGAATCAATCAAAAACATTACTCATTGAAAAAAAAAAGTCTGAAAAGTAAAATCATACCAACAGTTATTTGTATGATTAAAAAAAAAAATCTAATAAGTATCCTTTATAAGGAGAAGACTCATCAAATTTACAAATTTGAACAAAATAAAAGTAACAATAAATCGTAACATCATTATCACTGGAATTAATAGACTGATTATAACAAAACTACAAAAAAAAAAAAAAAACTATGAGAAACAAAGTACAGGTACATATATATAGATAGTGAGCTCAAGGAATATTAATAAAATATTGTGAGATTTCATTTCTGAACAAAAGAATAAGTACAGTTCTACACAAAAAAAGAACATATTTTATCATAAAAATACATAATTTCTATGTAAAATTTAATTTCAAAAAAATATTAAAACACAAAAGAGAAAGAAAAAAATCCAAAAATTTATATACAAGTTTTAGTTGTCAGAAATGATATAGGTAGAAGGCACAACTATTATTTGCAAATGGCACAAAAGAATTTTTAGTATTTCTAGAGCTCAAGTTTTTGAATATAAAAATATCTTTATCACAAAATCACATGAAAGTTACCATAATAACTTTTAACTGAAGAGCACTGCTGAAAAATTGGACTTGATGTGGAAAACGCCTGAAACACAAAAACAAAAAGCCGATTAAATATGCAAAAAGAGAAGAAAATTTAGGGTGGAATTATGACATTATTTCATCCGAGATTACTTACTGAAATCATTATTATTAAAGGCAATTGCATTGTAGTAAACTCTCAAATATGCGCTAGTTCTAAAGCAAATTTGAGAGGGAAGCATATTTTCTTTATCACTATGCTTGTTTAATTAATAATAAGTAAATGTCCCTGCAGCAGCGACAGCAGAACTTAAAGAGTTACAATTTAACATGCATCATTGATTCCTTTATTATCAACTATTTATGTTAATGGTCTTATTCTGTGCCTAAGTAATTAACATGTTTTTACAGGAATTAAACATAGAGGAAAGTAAAAGAGGGCAATGCAGTATGTGTCTACATCTAAAATCAGCAGAGCATTTGACCTCTTTAGGAGAATTACTTATACAGCTTACATTTTCAATTAAATTTTCAAATACAGAATCACTGCTTTATGTTACTAAAACAAATTAGTAGAGAAAAATGAAAAGTGAATTTAATTGTAACATAGTTTTAAATTTTTTGAAAATAATTTGAAAAATTCTCTTTGACAGCATTTAAAATTTATTTTGAAGTGTACTTTACAATAGCCATTATAACGCAGAAACTTGAGGGATGAGATATCTCAAATCACACAATATTATTTATTTAACACATAAAATAATGCAAACCATTGATATTTTTATCATAAATAGGGAAATTTGCACTTGTTTATTCTGGTAAACATTGCAGAGTTTATGGATAACTGGAAAAAAAAAAGCATTAGAAATTATACTTTTACATAAATCAGAATTTTCCTCCTTTTCTCGATTTGAAAAAAGAAAAAGAGACAGGATATGAATGGACATATTTCTGCTGTCTTTGTTATTTATTTCATTCATTTCTGGTCAAACCTTTGAAAACAGTACTCTTTAAGCCAAAAGCCATCCCTCAGAAGATAAATTCTGATGGCAGTAGTGGATGTCATCATTTTATTTAAGAACCAATATTGAAGGGAAATCTTGCAAGATAAGAAATTTTAAATAACACAGTAAAGTGGTGCAGATCATCCCACATTGTACAATAAAGGGAATGAATGAAGTGATAAGAACAAATTTTGCTGGAATTTTAAATTATTAAGCATGCCTGCCGACTTCTTCAAGTAAAAAAAAAGACTGATTTAAGATTAAAAACCAGTAAATTTCAATAATCAAGCATAATTTTATACTACTATATACTCCTGAAAATTAAAAAGGAATGAATTACAAATGAAATAACATGTTGAGTTTCCAACCCATTTTAAAAGCACATAGACAAGAAATTTGAGGTTCAGATAAGCAATCCTAAAGAAGATTTTTACTCTGAAGATACATTACAAACCAACAACAGTTTCATGTATTTTGCAAGTAATAACGTATGATCCCCAAAAAATTACTTATATTTCAAGGGAATATAATCTCAAAATTTTTTTTTGTAAAACTAACGATAGAATTTCTTATCTATAAGCCAAAACTATTCTTAAAAAAAAAATCTCTTAGACGTTAAAACTAGAGATAGCACAAAGCGTAATTTGGCCGAAACGCTGAATAGGGAAGCTTGGTCAAAGCTTCCGCTGCTCTGTATGTTGAGTTTTGGCATTAAATACACAATAAATGATTATATAACATCAGGTAATCTCCATGTACTTTACTACTTTTCCTTTTTTCAACATTTTCAGCTTACTGTGTTTTTTTTTTTTAATTAACACGTATCAACACTTAAGATGTTACTTTTGCTTTGCTCTGGTAATACCAGAAAAGCACATGTTTTTAATTTTTCATTAGAATAAGTGATATAGAGCATTATTTGGAATATAAAAGGCATGAACTACAATTAAGTTAATGTTAATAATAATGAACTGATATGATTAAATACTAATCTGTAATTTGAAATATTAATCTAGAAAGTTTTTTTTTACATATATTAACTAATCTAGAATAAATTTTTAGCCTTTAATTATTTAGAACAAATATTTACCATATAGATCTAGGGTGCATATGCTGCTAATGGACTGGATGCCTTCCTCATATTTTGGTTTACACACACACACACAAAAGAAAAAAAAAGATTAAAACTAAAATGTTGCTTTAATTTATGTTTGATATTTATCTGCATGTTTTAAAATCCTGATTTATTGTTGATAATCTTGATCAATCAATACAAAATAATTTGAAATACTATTTAAAAAACTAAAATATTGTACCTATAATTATTAAATAAAATATAATTTTAAAACGAATTACTTAAGGATGCCGATTTGTCTCATATCTGCCCTTGCATATATAAATAACATCATTGTTGCTAGATATATTTGAAGAATGTTTAATGCAGTATATTTTAACAGCATCAATTAAAAAATTAAGTTTTTTAATAATACATAAACTAAATATAACCTAATGTACCTTTCATTAGAATACATTGTTAATAATTTTTGTATTAATTGTTCAATGAAGTCTGGCTCCAAAGGTTCAATACACACAAAATTTAAAATTAAATATACATTTCTATTATGATTTACCATAAGGTACAGTTTTGAATTTAAAAGACAATATCTTATACAATAATTGTAAAAGAAAATTCGCAACATAAATTGTTTCAGGCCAAAGCGGCTGAATCACAGCTCATGATTCTGCCAGGCCAAAGCTTCTGTGGAATGGCTGAAGCTTTGTTCCATCTCTAGTTAAAATATTAGATGTTGGTGGCATAAAAGTTTTTAACTTTTAGACAAACATTCTAATTAGTACCATTAGATGAAGCATTTAAAGTGCAATGAATATCTTATTTGCTCTTTAGATGAATAAATATGTTTTATTAGAGGCTAAATATTTAAGATAATGAATGACATAAGCATAAACTAGTTTCTAACATTTCTAATTTCACAAAAATTTATTCCAACCACCTGGTGTTATCTTTCACTCAGAAAAGTTCAATAACTCTGTTTGAAATTCTTACTAGATCTTTTCAGTTTTGAGATATTAAACAAGAATGTTAAGTTTCAGTATTATTTTCCGATTTAATTCCCGGCCTAAAAATGAAAATTACATAAAAAAATACTGATATGCCCAAGAAGATGATTGTTACAGGCTTGAAATGCTAAAATTTCAGTCATCCTTTACAGGAAGTAAAGGATGACTTTGATTTCGTATTTCAATACACAGATGCCAATAAAAGTAGGAACAAAAACCTTTTTCCAAGCAAGTATATGTTTTCATTTTAAAATTAAACTATATTTATTAAAATAGCTATTAGCAGTCTTATCCAAAAAGTCTTATAAGCTGTTGAAAACTCGACAAGAGTGAACGTTGACCAAACAAACAGAAATGTGGGCATTTGTGCTTTCTAATGTAGTTAATGATATTAACAATTTTTTGTTTGAATAATTACTACTGAAAGAAGCAAATTAGGTGAAGAATGGAATAAATATTACAGGAACAATAAATTGATTAGAAAATGAAAAAAATGGAAGATTTTGCCTTCTGGCCAGAAGATCAGAATATTAACGAAAATAAAACCAGAAGCCTTCTGGCAAAATGGGAAGAGTTAACAGTTACGCATTAAGCCTTAAATAAACTTAGAAATTTAGAATAAAAATTGGAAGAAATAAACTATAAAAGTGGAGACTCAGCTGATAAGAGGTACTAGCCAACTACAGTTGGAAGAGTTTTCAGCTCAATGGAGAAGAGCTGAAGCAAACAAGGCCAGGGACACAATGCAAGACATCGCAATAGCCTAGAGATAGCATGATTATTTTTCCTAGTAAAGAGATAACTAAAAAATAAATAAGCACCTTTATTAAAAATAAGGACCTCTAAGAGCCATATAAACCCTGTTTACTGATCATGTACTTGACACAGCAATATAAATAGAGCAACTGAAAATTTTGATACAGCAGTACGAGAAAAGAACGACAGGACATGTTGTTTACATTGATTTTCCAAAAGCTTTCGATAAGGTATCGCATGTTGCTCTACTTAGCAAATTAGCTGATATAGGAATAGGAGGGAAAACTTTCATTTGGGTAAAAAACTGGCTGACCGGAAGGAAACAAAGGGTAGTTGTAAGGAGAAATTATTCTAATTGGGTTGAGGTTTTAAGCGGGGTTCCTCAAGGATCAGTGTTAGGGCCTGTTTTGTTCATTGTTTTTATGAACGATATTCACAAAAATATTTCTGGGAACATGAATTGTTTTGCTGATGATGTCAAAGTTATGGGGACTGTAGAAAATGAAGAACAAGCAAAACAGCTGCAAGAGGATCTAGATCATATTACGGAGTGGGCTGATAAATGGGGTATGGCTGTTAATGTTGGGAAATGTCAAGTGCTACATTTAGGGCATGGAAATAAGTGTACAAGTTATTATTTGCAAGGTTCAGTCACTAGTCAGGCAGACAAAGTTACTGATCAGGGGGTCTTAATAAGTCAGGATTTAAAGTTTAGCCAACAGTGCAGCATTGCTAGTAATAAGGCCAATAAGATGCTTGGGTTTATCAATAGATCTATTTCAAACAAATCTAAAGAAGTTCTTCTGCCTTTATATAGAAGTTTGGTAAGACTTCATTTGGAGTATACTGTTCAGTTTTGGTCTCCTTATCTTAAGAAAGACATTAATGTATTGGAAAGGGTTCAAAGGCGAGCTACAAGGCTAATAAATGGACTTTCTCACTTAGACTATGATTCCAGGCTTAGAAGGCTAAAAATGTAGTCTTGAGCAAAGAAGAGACCAAGGGGACATGATTCAGTTGTTTAAATTTATTAAAATGAAAGATGTTAGGAGGCTGAAGTTTAGCACTGAAAACAGGACAAGGGGTCATTGTTTTAAGCTATTTAAATCTCAGGCTAACATGGATGTTAGGAAAAATTATTATATTAGCAGGGTAGTGGAACCTTGGAACAGTTTACCGGAAGAGGTGGTAATGAGCAAGGGAGTAGATAGTTTTAAGAGGGCCATTGATCTTCACTGGGGATTGTAAATTGACTAGGACCAGTCTAGCTGGGCCCAGAGCCTGTTGCTGGTCGTCACTTTTGTATTTGTATTGTATTTGTATTTGAGTATTAGAAAAAATCTTTTTTATAATTCCAAGATAAATTAGTATAGTTTAGGAAAATTAAGGATATTCAATGTTTCAGGAATTTCAGGACAATAAAGAACAAAAGTAAATAAATCCATAAATTATAAAATAAAACAAGCCGTTTAAGATAGAATGTATAAAAACAACTTATATCCGTCAAACTAATTGAATCATTCATAAGATACAAAATGATCTAAATCTCAAACACAGCATGGAACTTTTGACAAAGACTGTTTTGACACATTTCTGAAGAAAGGTTTTTACTTACATGAGTTTGAAATTCAGAAAGCTCAGTAAAAAGTATATTGAAGTTAATGAATATCATTCCAACCATTCTTTTTAACAAAAGTTTATCAAAAAATAATGGGAAAAAGAAAATATGGAGTGGTGCTGGTTTTAAATATATTTAAACTTCTTCAATCTATTCCATTTTCCACTAATTACACAATGCTCATTTCAGAGCACTCTCACAATACAAAAATTTAGATTAATACAGTGATTGCTAAGGTGAGGGAGCAGGAATTAACAGAGTTACAATCATTTCTTCTGTAAATATTTTAAAATACATGCCTACTGCAACCCACATAAAGTTTGTTCTCTGTCAAAAAGTCTGTTATTGACAAATGTGGTAGGAAGCCAAAGAGTGAATAAAAAGGGAGTTCAGTCCAGTCACAACTGTTGAAAATGTTTGACAAAATAGAGTTATATAGAAAAACACTAAGCTTATTAACCCCCTTGCGGTTGGGCAGTCCAAGAATTACATGTTACATGGGCGAGATATCTCGCCAAGAACTGCAAGGTGGTTAAGGGTGAGGGAGAAGGAGTTGACATCTTGTACTCATCTGAAAGTGCTTGAGATTGGCTGGTGGTTATAGTTGCTCTTGAATCAAAGAGAAAAATAGGACCACTTCTTAAAAATGAGGAATACATTGTAGCATGGCTACTGTAGAATCATACATGGTTTCCACTCTAAAGTTGAAATCAAAATAAAGCACTTGAAGCATCCTCTCCGCGTTTTTTCTTTTTGTTATTTGTACAACATTTTATGGTGCTTCAAAGTGTTGAAATGAAATGCATAAATAATTCTTTAACACTTGCCCTTAATATTTTAATAAAATGCAAAAGAAATACTTGTTTTGAAACTATAATTAAAGATATTCAGTAAGTTACTGCCCTATAGCCAGGGCTAACGCAGAAATACATGAAATACACCGGCAGTTCAGTCAATTCCAGCCGAGGATTGCAGTTTCAACAAGTAACTTACTGGATACTCCTGCCTTGCCTTCAATCTTTGAGTTGAACTGAACCATTGTTTCGGTCACTGGTCTGGTCAATGCTAATTCTGTATTAGCTACCAGTTTGTTTGGCAGTCTTGGCTTCCTTAAGTGGTTTTCCACCTCAAGCTCAGTCACTACTATGCCAGGCTGTTGAGTGCTAATAAGCACGAAACTGCAGTCTTCGACTGGAATTGACTGAGCTGCTGGTGTATTTCATGTATAATTAAAGATGTTGGTAATTTTTTTAAAACAAAATGTACTCTTGAAAAGCTAAATTTCATCTGCAAAATTGTAGCTTATCCTCATTGCTTTAGAGGTTGTGAAATAAACTAAAACTATTTTACTTAAATGCACTTTCTTGCCCACTCTTCATTCCTTACTTATTAATTTTCAGAAAAAAAAATAGAAATATCGATTTTTTAACTTAAATTTTCCATATGCATGTTGATGTAAATTAATATCTTTTAGAACGTGCATAAGTTCTACTTATTTTTTTAAAGAAACTAGTAAAAACTACATCCCTTTTTGTACTTCAAAACACAGTGACACAGGTGTGGATAAGGGCCACTTATAAAATTTCTGAGTCTTGTTCTTTGTCTCAAAATAGAAAAAAAATAATTTGAAATATTTTTGTTGTTTTATGGTGAAATACAAACAAAAGTTGCAATTTAAACTGTAACAAATTAAGCTATGGAAAAATATGCCATTTTGTTTTTTGGTTATAAAAAAAGAAAATACCTTTTCTTAGAAATATAACCTTTTTTTACTGTGATTTCAAATGTAAAGCAATATTTTTTTAAATATAAGATTTAGGGAAACAAAGGAAAAGTGCACTATATCTGAATGACTGATATAACGAGGCGCGCGATGAAACAAGGGTTTACTCTATCTGTAAAAGAAAAAGTAAGAATTCCACTGCATTTTCTGGCGAGAAGCACCAAAGATATTAGATAAAAGAAACTAGTGTTTTTCTCCTGTGTGTGTGTGATAAGAATAGAGAGCAAAAAAATAAAGAAAAAAACAGAGAACACATGATTTTAGCAAAAATATTGGACTTCCAGAAAAAAAAATAAAGAATTGATAACTGGAGGCTGTTAAAAAAAATGACAGCAAAAGATGGGTAATTATAGAAAATATGGAGAGAAAAATTTAAAATGTATCATCAAACCAGTTAAGATACTTGAATTAAAGCTTTGAATCAAAAATATTGTCGATACCATTCTGTACAGTTTTATAAGCATAATTTTAGAAAACACAAGCAAATTAAGTTTTTGTAAAATAGAAAAAAAAACTTCTACCTTTAACTTTAGTTAACATGTTCTTCCATACCGTCTTCAGGGCTCAATTTCTTTTCAGAATTACTAATGCTGGAGTCATCATTTTTAATACTTAAATCACTTCCATCTTTATCTGATATGGCTTCAGTTTCAGCTTTGACTGGAGTTTCTGAAACATGTACCTCAGAAATTTCTGCTGAAATAAGCACTGGATCACTTTTGATATTTTCAGAAACTGAAGATGCTTTCTTTTCATTAACTTGGTCACTGCAATCAGGATTTTCAGAACTTTCCTGACAATTTTCTAACACTTTGATTTCCTCTAACTTCACATTTTCTAATGTTTGGATTTCCTCTGACTTCACATCTTCTAACATTTGGATATCCTCTAACTTCACATTTTCTAATGATTGGATTTCCTCTAACTTCACATTTTCTAATGTTTTGATTTCCTCCAAATTCACATTTTCTAACGTTTCAATTTCTTCTAACTTAATACTTGTCACAACAAGAGAGCTGCTATCTTCTTTACAAGAAACTTCAACATTTTCAGCTGCTATTTCCTCTATATGAGAGCTAATATCTTTCATATTCAAAGTAGATTCTTCATCCTTCACACTTTTATCTTTTTCATTCATTTCTACTTTCTTTGGCTCTGCCAAAGGTATTGCTGATGTACTTAACTTGCTTGTCGACTCCTTTTCAAGGATAACTTCTTTTTCCACAGCAACTTCATTTTTTTTCTTCAGATTAAGAGAAGCATCAGTAGAGGAAAGGGCAGAATTTTCGCTTGGTACAATTGGATGTTTAATATGCAGAGATCCTTTTCTCTGGTCGCTCATTTTAGATCCGCTTGCTTTTCTTCTTCTTGCAGTATCAGCAGCAGATATGGTATTTCTCCTTGAGCGAGGTTCCATGTTGTAGCTTCGGTTTTGACGAGAACCGGAGGATTCTGACAAATTGCGATGACGCTCAACAGCAGGACCTGTAGCATAGCTGCATTCATATGCCTGTGCAGAAGAAATATTTGACATAATGAAAGAATATCAAGATAAGTAATAAAGAAAAAAATGCACAAAAGTTTTCTACAACTAAAAGTATACTTTATGTAAGTAGCATTAAGTGAAAAATTATCACATTCTACTTGGTACTCTTTGGTGAAAACAATTAAACTAAACTAAATAATATATACATAAAAACAATTTAACTAAACTAAAAAATATATAGATTAAAAAAAAATTGCAACAGAAAATTTAAATACAGGCTCCAAAAACTTCCAAGCAACTGAGAAATCACCTTAATGATAATTTCTTTCAGAACAATAATCTCATTGAAGGAAGTTAGCATTTTTACTTTTAATACAAGTATTGATAATACTGAATAAAGTTGGTTTTAAATACAAAAGGTTAACAAAATAAAATTACCAAACTGATTCCCTGAAAAAGTAAAATACACACACACACACACACACATATATATATATATATATATATATATATATATATATATATATATATATATATATATATATATATATATATATATATATATATAGAGAGAGAGAGAGAGAGAGAGAGAGAGAGAGAGAGGACTTACTCTGAAGTCTTCCACTGTTTTGAATCCCTGGAGCGTTGCTTTAAGAACTGGATCAACATCAAGAGAATTCTTTTGCCCAGAATATTCAAGAAAAGCCCAAAATTTCTCAAGTCCATAAAGATAACCTGAAATGCAAGTTTTAAACAGCCATTTAGAAGAAGACATTTATAATGAAACCACATTGAAAGACAAAATACATTTCATTTTGAAAACGGTATTTCAATTTCTTATACTCAAAATAACAGTCAGAAACCATATTAATTAATTTCATATTTAGTTTTATGAATAATGTATTTAAAAACAAACAAGTAATCTTACTATCAATAAACATCCAAATAAAAGAGTATAACTAAGTTACATCTCAAAAGCAAATTTATACAAAATAAAAACCTGTCAGTTACGTTTCAAAAGCAAATTTATACAAAATAAAAACCTATCCTGTACATGCAGTATGAAAAATTTAAATATTTTTAAACTTAAGCATTTTACATAAAAGCCTTAGAAGTGCATCATGTCAACAAAATTTTGTGCTTTAAATATGCACCTGAAGTCAAACAAATAAAATAACAATCAAAATGACCTTTTCAATTGTCCTTATTATGGAAAAAATATTTTTGATTCATTCGCAAATGCACAATTTTCACACAGTTTAAGCTTTTAATTATACAAAAAATGATGAGAAAAATGTTGAACAATGAATAAAAAACAATCTGTAATTGTAAAAGTGTCTTGATAGCTAAAAAATCTGCAGTTAATAAATGCATCTCCTGCTTTCAGAAATTAATTCAATACAAATTAAGAAAATAAGTTTTGCAAAAAAATGTGAAGTTACTGTGAAATATATTTTTATAGTACAGTATAACTCTGGTTTAACGATTGTCAAGGGATTAGAAAAAGTTATTGTTAAATCAAGCATTGTTAAATCGAGAAGAATAAATACATTCAATGCAGTTAAATCTGGACCAGTGAAATGTATCATTAAATTGAGGAAATCGTTAAATCAGGGTTTTGTTAAATTGAAGTTAAACTGTACTTAGAAAAACTTAAATTTACATAAAATCTTAGCAAATGATTTTTTAGAAAAAACATATAAAGGTTAGCAATTGAAGCTAATTCCAGAAACATCTCAAAAATTTACAGAAATCTTTTCGAAAAATTTAATTACCATTTTGCAAATCCTTTAGAGTTTCATCTTGGAAGTCTTTAAAAAGATCTTCCCTGAAATGCTTTTCCAAACCGTAACTGTAAAACCGAAAGAGGCACTCCAAACCGTACCTGTGTGAGAAAAATGCAAGTAAAGTTTAGGTTCCAGGGTATGAAAGTATTTTTCTTAAATAAAGGTTTCCTGTTCTCCTATCTTCAATACATATGCAGGCGTCCCTAGTATAACACGGTTTCGATATTACATGGTACCGAATTTGCGATTATTAAAGCATGGTTTCGATATAATACAGAAGTTATGTTTAGAAATGATGGAATTTCATTTTTGTCAAATTCATTCTGTTAATGTTTAATAATAAGTTTTTACTCTGTTTTTTTGAAACTTGGTTCCGATATCACACGGTAGACATCCCTTAATTCACATTATTGCTAAGTCTCATATAGCACGGTTTCGATGTAACAAAAAACATGGTTTCGAATACCATACATATTGACATGATTTTTACTATGTACATTATTAATTAGTGCGAAAAATGAGTTAAAAAGCTATTTTCAAAAAAGTCTCGTATAACATGGTTTTAATACTACACAGAACAAACTAACCGTGTTATACAAGGTATGCCTGTACACTCAATTTATAAAAGAACAGTTAAATGCACTCATATTCATACCCTCAAAAACTTATTGCAAGCTTGACAGCCAGTAACATTTTTCAAGGTAAATGAAATCAGTGACGTATATATGCTTGAATTTTGGAGGGGGGGGGGACAATATGACCAAATTCCCCTCCCCCCCACATACTTTTTTTTTGGAGACTGAAGTTATTAGATGGAGAAGCTCTAGTGCTAGATATTCAATTTTTCCTAAGGAGGAGCAAAGAATTGAAACTACCACACTATTCATTTTAATGTTAACTTTCTACATCTAGTTTTAATTTTTTTAAAAAAAGGAGAAAAAAGCGAATTTATAAAAAAATGACATGAATTTCTTGCAGGGAATTTTTTTTTGTGTCCGATTTGTTGCTTTGAAGGAAAGATGGACACTAATAGTTATATATCCTAAAAAAACTATTCTAAGACATCCTTCAACTTCAGAGGAAAGACGGAGGTGAGGATATCATGGAAGTCAATGGGAAAGTTTTCGAAATTGAGGTTTTAAGAACTCTTCAATGCAAATTTTTCGAAAATTTAGGAGGAGATGGGAGAGTAGGAGGGAAGAGTAGATTTTCCCAGATTCCACGAAATGTTGAAATGTTTTAATTGAAGTAAACAATGACAATTTTTGATACAGAAAGTTTGAGCGCATTTCGGAACTTTTTTGAAGACTGAAGCTATGTTTAGGCTATCTTTGATAACATTAGGGGCTCGTCTCGGAAACTTTCTAAAACTGAAGTAATTAAATACATAATTTTAAACTTCTGTCTGGAATTTTTTCTATACAAAAGAGCAACTTTATGTCATATTTGGTAGTGATAGAGGAAAAGGGGCTCCCTGTCAAAATTTGTTTTGAAATTGAAGACAATTTTAGGCTGTGTCTGAGAAGGATTGGTTTTGGGATCAGGCACCTGGACCTTCCCTTCAAGGGTTTTTGAGACATAAGTTTAAAAAACAATTTTAGTCTATCTTTGAAGATCTTAAGTGAAAATGGTTAGAATGATAGCTCTGAAAGTTTTTTGAAACAAAAATCTTAAAGGCACAATTTGTGTACCCCAGGGTTCATATTCTATTGGGATAAAAAATTCCATGACTTTTCCAAGACTTCACATAAAAAATGTTCATAACCTTGCTACACAAAGAGAATAGTACTGCATATTTTCCAATGTTCTGCAATGGGTATTAGCAAAACTATTATGTGAAAGCCACTACCTTATCAAAGCATTTACTTGTGACTGAAAAAACATCAACGCATAGTACAGAAACTAATATCTATTCTTATTTTTTTAATTTAAGTAATGCAAAAATATAGTGAATGCAATATACAGATGTTTCAAGTAATAAATATTTAATAAACAGAGCACAATAGTAATAAATGGGGAAGAATATTAATAAATGGGAGAAAGGTTGAATGAGTCATCACAAAGTTTTAAAAATAAATTTACTTCATGAAAATATTGCCCTTAGGTGTCAACAGTGTATCTAATAATTTATGTAACTTGACAGTATTTTTGTTCATTGAAGTAAAGTCTTGTTTTTCAGTAAATTCATTTTTTTTAAGTATTAGAATTCCCTATTTCTTTGTTCTATCGCCTGACTAAATGTTCATTTTCTAAAGCCTTCAACAAATTAAGATAAACTCTGACAAGTTTAATAATGATTTTTTATGAGTGGTTGAAACGAACTCTGATGCAATTGAGTGGGTGTCGTAAAATCTAGAATGTGCAAGTCCAGTTCTAAAAAATATAAAAAGTGCTGAAAATAATTGTGAATTCCAAATAAGTGATGTCCCAGCAGTAAAACCACATTACAAAAAAGAAAAAAAAAAGCGGATGGCTGTTACAGAAGCAAATGCAATAGGATTCCAAAACTCAGATTTGTTTTTGAGATGGTTCAGTTTTCCAGTGTAAACGGCTTTTACATGCAATACTGTTAAATCACTGAAGATTTCTAATGTTCTTTTAGCTTCTGTTACTTTCTTACTGCCCAAGACATTTTTCCATGACTTGAAATAAATATCCATGACTTTTAATGAAAATATTAATTTTCCATGACTTTACCAGAATTAAAGGAGGAAGTTAGTAAAAAGGATGTGGGCATTAGCTTGTGTGTTAAATAGTGGGAAAATTCCAGAGGTAAAGGGGAAAGTTATTGCTGAAGTGACTGACTGGGAAACAAAGGGTATAATTTTGGAAGATTCAATGGTGCGTGAGGTGGGAAACTCAATAGGCAGAGTTAGACGTAAGGTGGCTAGATGTTGTTTGCCAGGGGCTCGGGTGAGAGATGTAAATAGGGTTGCTGAAAAGAAGGGGGTATTTAATAAAGAGGATGTAGTTACTTTGTGGGTGGGAACTAACGATGTAGGCCATAGTAACAACGACGAGTTTACAAAGGAATGGGATTCCCTGTTGGACAAAGCAACCAACTGTTCGGCAAATGTCCAAGTGGTTGGTTTGCTTCCCAGGTATGGAGTGCACAGGAGTTGGTTAAACCAACGGGCTAGGTGTATGAACCTGGTACTCAAGGAAATTTGCGTTAAGTGTAGTATCAGGTTTATTGATGTGTGGAGTAAATGTAAACGAGATTGGATTGCCAGGGATGGCCTGCATCTGAGCTCTACAAGGGTCAAAATGGTTAGTGGTTTGGTTTTAGAGGCTTCAGAATCAAAAAACTAAGTTGGAATGGGGGGCATGGTTTAAGGAGCAGAATTCGAAAGGGTACTCTACTAACTATTGGGATTTTAGTAGAAACGGAAATAGGGTGGCTAATAAGAGAAAAGATTTTAACACTTGGGATTCAGACGATCGTGCAGCATTAAATAAAAGTAAGATGGGCTTACTTAAGGTTCTTTATACAAATGCTCGTAGTATTAGGAACAAGATGAAAGAATTGAAAAGCATAATTATAGACGAGAGGTTGGATATTATTGGAGTTACCGAGACATGGGCTACCGAAAGTGATGATGATTTATTATCTATTGCTGGGTATAATTTGTTTAGACAAGATAGAGTAGGTAAAAGAGGTGGTGGGGTTTTATTTTATGTCAGAGACACTTTAATTTGCAATGAATTGGTAATTAATGATAAACCTAATGAGATTGATATGATTTGGCTGGAGTTGATTAGTAATAAGGGCAAAAAACTACGTTTGAGGAATATTTATAGGCCACCCAACTTAAGCCAGGGTCAAGACGAACAGATGTTTAGTATTATTAGTGACATTTCTAGCAAGGGGTCAGTCATCATAATGGGAGATTTTAATTTTCCAGGAATTGATTGGAATAATTTTTACCATAGTAATAGCAGAGAAGAGGAATTTTTGAAAGTAATTGGTGACTGTTTCTTAGATAAAATTGTAACTCAGGGTACTCGACAGGACGCGATTTTGGATCTAGTTTTCTGCGACATGGAAGGCTCTGTTCAGGGGTTATGTGTAGGGGAATACATTGGAGATAGTGACCACAACAGTATTAGGTTTGGGATTAAATTTGATATGCACAAAGTAGAGAATTTTAGGTTTGTGCCCAATTTCAGAAATACTGACTTTGTGGCACTTCGGCAGAGTTTGAAAGCAGTTTTTTCTTCTGGATTGGACAATAGTGATGTGAATCTTTAGTGGGCAGAATTGAAGGAAAATCTAGCGAATATGGTCAGGAATCATGTTCCTTTTAGGAGAAAGGATGTCAACACTAAAATTTGGCCAATGTGGTTCTCCAGGGAAACTAAAGACGCTCTAAATTACAAGCAAGCTGCTTTTCATAGGTTTAGAGAAACAGGTCACAGTGCAGATAGGCTCCAATATTGTAAGGCAAGGTGTAAATTTAAGTATTTGGTACGGATTCAGAAAAGAGAGTTGGAGCAAAGACTGGCAGATAACATAAACAGGAATCCCAAGAGGTTTTTTGCATACGCTAATTCGGGGAAAGTTCGAAATAGTCATATTGGGCCACTGGTTGATGAGCACGGAATTTTAATTCAGGACGATAGTGATATTGCTAATGTTCTTAATAACTTTTTTTCGAGTGTTTTTAACGATAACTGTATCTCAACAGTTGACACCAACAAGACACAAGCTATAGTACAGCTTGAGGACTTTGTATTTTCCAGGGATGACGTTTTACTTCATTTGAAAAAAATTAAAGAGACTAAGGCTCCGGGGCCAGATAATATTTATCCAAAAATTTTAGTTGAATGTGCAGAGGAATTAGCAGATGTAATCGCAAACATTTTCAATGCTTCTTATAAGTCGGGGACAGTGCCAGAGAACTGGAAGCTGGCTAACATTACACCGCTCTTCAATAAAGGGTCTAAAGGGAGTGCGGAAAATTATAGACCTGTGAGTCTAACTTCGGCGGTTTGCAAAATTTTTGAAACATTGATGAAAATTAAGATAGTAAATTTTCTAGAGACTAATAATCTATTGACTAGTTTTCAGTACGGTTTCAGGAAAGGTAAATCTTGTGCAACTAATTTATTACATTTCTATGACAAAGTTACCATGGCTTTGGACAATAAGAAGCCTGTAGATGTTGTTTACACTGATTTTCAAAAAGCTTTCTATAAGGTACTGCATGTTGCTCTACTTAGCAAATTAGCTGATATAGGAATAGGAGGGAAAACTTTCATTTGGGTAAAAAACTGGCTGACCGGAAGGAAACAAAGAGTAGTTGTAAGGGGAAATTATTCTAATTGGAGTGAGGTCTGAAGCGGGGTTCCTCAAGGATCAGTGTTAGGACCTGTTTTGTTCAATGTCTTTATGAAGGATATTCACAAAAATATTTCTGGGAACATTAATTGTTTTGCTGATGATGTCAAAGTTATGGGGACTATAGAAAATGAAGAACAAGCAAAGCAGCTGCAAGAGGATCCAGATCATATTACGGAGTGGGCTGATAAATGGGGTATAGCTGTTAATGTTGGGAAATGTCAAGTGCTACATTTAGGGCATGGAAATAAGTGTACAAGTTATTATTTGCAAGGTTCAGTCATTAGTCAGGCAGACAAAGTTACTGATCTGGGGGTCTTAATAAGTCAGGATTTAAAGTTTAGCTAACAGTGCAGCATTGCTAGCAACAAAGCCAATCAGATGCTTGGGTTTATCAATAGATCTATTTAAAATAAATCTAAAGAAGTTTATCTGCCCTTATATAGAAGTTTGGTAAGACCCCATTTGGAGTATGCTGTTCAGTTTTGGTCTCCTTATCTTAAGAAAGACATTAATGTATTGGAAAGGGTTCAAAGGCGGGCTACAAGGCTAATAAGTGGACATTCCCACTTAGATCATGATTCCAGGCTTAGAAGGCTAAAAATGTAGTCTTGAGCAAGGAAGAGATCGAGGGGACATGATTCAGCTGTTTTATTAAAACGAAAGATGTTACGGGGCTAAAGTTTAGCACTGAAAACAGGACAAGGGGTCATTGTTTTAAGCTATTTAAATCTCAGGCTAACATGGATATTAGGAAAAATAATTATTTTAGCAGGGTAGTGGAACCTTGGAACAGCTTACCGGAAGAGGTGGTAATGAGCAAAGGAGTAGACAGTTTTAAGAGGGCCATCGATCTTCACTGAGGATTGTAAATTGACTAGGACCAGTCTAGCTGGGCCCACAGCCTGTTGCTGGTCGTCACTTTTGTACTCGTATTATTTTTTTTCCATGACTTTCTAGGATTTCCATAACCCGTACGAATCCTGGTATCCCCTAATGTTTTTTGGTAGTAACATTAGGGAAAGGGAAATAATAAAAGTTTCTCAACCTTACTTCAGTCAAAAAATAAAGACTTAAAACACCGCTGATTTACAGCCTCATAGGCCTACAATTTCGGATAAGCCAAAAACAAATGCACCAGCTAACTGCAATGTACAAACAAGCCACTAAGGCACAGGAAAAAGGGAGGGAAATCAGAAGAACAAATGACTCGAGGCATCAGCCTTTTGTTACTATGTATGCACTGTGCAAGCCTCTTTACTTCAGTTCCCCCTTTCATTACTGCAGAGGAAGTATAATTAAAATACATTAGGGAATTACTAAATGAAGGAATGTAAATCACACACACAAACAAGCTATTTCACTTGGCCCCATCAACTTTGCCAACTATGCACTTGACTGTACAAATCATTTAAAATAAATAAGCTTAAAGTTAAACAAATAAATACTGAACTCTGTATCAGTAGGACTCAATTAAAATTTGAATGTTAATAACGATAACTTCATCATTTAATAATAAAAAAAATAATTATTGACTAAATCAAAAATTTAAAAAAAAAAGATAAATAATAAAAACAAATGGGTACCAATTTTTGAAAAATTGGTTGTAGTATCATATTCTTTGATTTTCAGATATAATTTTTCTAGACTGGAATAGATTACATATGATACTACACAGTTAAAATAGTACTAGATACGCAGCGCTGAAAGCAGAGTAAATATTTCACCATTTCACTTTGCAACACTACTTAACTTTGTCCCAGATACCCTTACTTTTGGCATTTCTTCTAGTTTAGAAAACGAAATTTGACAAAAAGGATACAGAAATGCAATACACAAATAATTTTGCCACCTCTTTATTTTTTTTTGAGGGGGGGGGGGCAGTCATTGTCGTTAAAACTTCTTTTTTGAAGAACATGATCGTCAAACACCATCTCAAGAACAAAATTTTGAATCTTCATACAGGTTATAAAAACTCCAGAGGCACTTTTGCAGGACAAATACATTTAAACATGCACACTGTTTAAAGTTTTGTCTTTATTATAATCATTGTTATAAGAATTTTCAAAAAATCTGAGCTTTTTCTTAGTCAAGCTTACAGCCAGTGCTTTTAAAACAAGCTGATTCCAAATAATAAGGCTAAATTTAATGCATTACTAGTCACTGATTGAGATGAATAAGCCTATCATTTGACCTTGAGCAAGCACATCAACACAATTGCAATTGAAATCAAGTATATACAAAGGTCAAAAGTTTCGTAAGCATAACAAGATTTTCTTTCTCCTTCTGCAAAGTAGTAACTTGTTGTGTTGTGGCTTAAAACATAAATATTCAATTTTTTATATGCTGGAACACCATAAAATTTCTTAAGTTTGAGCAATTTAATATTTTTAAAAAGTTGCTTTTGGTTAGTTGGAGGTAATTTGACACACTTTTTCTCCTTTTATGTGACTAAAATACTATAAATGCTTCACATTTCTTTGATAACTTTGCACACTAAAAACCAGGCAAATTCATAGACAAAAGCTTTTACACAAAACAATGCCATGTTAAGAAATTCAACTGAATTAGCTTAGAAGTTTCTCACAACTAGAACAAAAACACAAAACAATTCCTTCCATGAAAAATAAATTTTACCTAAATGCATATTTTCTAGAGATGAAATTTTTGTTTTACCTTTCTTGTTGGTGAAGTTAAAAAATACAAGTAAACCTCAATGCTTTCTTTAAAATATTCAATCACGTGTAGTTTAACACCAGATTTAAAGGTACACAAGAAGGGGGACATTTTTTTAATGCCATAAACTTATATGAAACTGCTGCCTAAAATCAAACTAAAAATTGAGCAAAATCATATTTGGAAAAACTACTTTGAGGTTTACTTCCATATGTCCTAAAGTATTTTGCATTCATTTTTATAAAATTGGTCTATTTGGTACAGACAATTGAGGACTAATTTATCAAAAGGAGGTGAAAAAACCAAATTAAACTAACAGCAAAAAAGTTTTATTATATTTTCTAATACAATTGAGCACAAAGGCATAGCAGTTTATTTTCCAGAGTAAAATTTTCATACAAAAAAATCAGGATCACTATTTTAATTTTGGATATGTGCCTTTTTGTTTGAGAAACGTGATGATATGCCCCTTTTGAACGAAAATCTGAGTGTTGCTAGCTCCAACTTCACCAAAACTCTAATACCGCATATACTCGCGTATAGGTCGATCTCGCGTATAAGTCGAACCCCCCTTTTTCAGGGAAAAAATCCAGAAAAAATCTAAAACCCGCGTATAAGTCGACCCGCATACTTTCCAAAAACATCGCGAATTATTTTCAAAGAAATTTCAAAATAATGAACACATTTATTTACAAATAAAATAGGAATTAAGTAGGAAAACATTTGTAAAAGCCTTCAAACTCGGATTCCGAGTCGGACGCAAAAAAAAGTTCATTAAAGTCCGCTTCCGTCATCACCGCGTCATCGTATACATCGGCGGCTGCAGAATCGTCATTGATATCAGAGGATGCGTTCGACGAACCTCACCGGTCAACCGGTAAGTAACCAGTTACTAACCGCAGCGTTCTATGATCAACCGGTTACCACAGCGGTTACCATTCTAAGCAGTTGATTGGTTGATTTGAGCATGTGATCATTAGCTGTCACGTGATTAACTAACCGGTCGCGCTCGTCGAACGCACTCTCAGTCTGAATGGCGTGACTGTTGACGATAAATATTTTCATACGTTTCACGATATTTGTTAATTGCTGATTTGATCCTTAATAAAGAGGAATAAAATTATCCTTATCTATGTGTATTATTTAGGATTTTTAGTTATTATTTTTGAATAAGTTTACTTTTTCACACGATCAACTTATCAGCAACTACCTGTAACCGCACATCGGCATTTCTCGTAGCTTCCCAGCTCTCGTTGATCGGAAATTTTTTTTCGGAAAATTTGACCCGCGTATAAGTCGACCCCCCTTCCTTTGATCTCATTTTTTGGACAAAATTTCTCGACTTATACGCGAGTATATACGGTACATCACCACCTGATCCATGTCGAATTACTTGAACCTAAAACTAGTGGACCAATCGTTCGTAAGCCTAATGGAACAATTGAAGTTTCGACCATCATAAATTTATGAACTTCATTCGTGGGATTGCAAAGTAATAATTTTTCTAAGCATTTTAATGAATAAGTGTTAATGATTATACTCTTTCATAAAATGTAGGATATAGTAAAATGGAACAAAAGTAAAAGGTAATAAAAACAAGAAATCTACCCCTGAAACACCGATTAAAACATTTTACTCGGAAGATTCACACAGAAAAATTTTGAAAAGACTTGTTTTTGGTAAAATTCTCAACCCTGAAAAAAATTTCCCTCATTAAAACACTGGTAATAAAGGTAGACTATAGTTTTAAGAGGAAAAAATAGTCCAATGTGTTAAAACCCTGTTGCTGGTTAAACTAGACATGTATATTAATGTCTTCTTTGCCAATACGTTCTCCATCGACTTCATGGTCCTCAGAGCTTATTTGACGACACATATGCCGAAGAAGACCGTGAATGCACTTTAACAGTAGCAAAATTTGTCTTTTCCATGAATCACACATAAAAATCACCTGTCACCTAGCTGATGTTTTTTCACTTTTCGATGAACACCAAGTAGGGATTCGGACATTTTTATTCAACAGATTTATTCAGGATTTGTTCCCTTTTGATTGAAATGACCTAACAAAAATTGTAGGGAACGGATTTGTTACCTTTTGATTGAAAAGCCAAAATTTACCCTTTAATTAACTATCGACTTGTTCCATTTCTCATCCTAGACACTAGTGGATTTGAATGAGTTCACGCGAAAGATATAGAAAATGCTAAAAAGAGAGTTTTTTCAAAGTGGATATGTTTTCTTTTGATAGATTACTCCTCAATTACTGTTGACAAAAACCTTTGAATTTATTACTGAAAAAAATAATATTTTCACTCACACATTTGAGCTGCATTAATTTAAAAACTAAAACTCAAATATTGTAAAAAAAAAGGAGAAAGAAAGAGCTCTTACCTGTATTGCATATTAGCATCTTCTGTAGCTACTTTACGAAATTCTGTATACATTCTACGATTAAAGTGGTCCCTCAAGAAGAATGACCAGAAACGAAAGAGTGTATTCATCTCCTGAGACTGTCCAATGCCAAGAACCTTTCGTTCTAAATATAAGAGCTAGTGTTAGCAGTCCAGCTCAATACATTTTAAAAGCTGTTACACAAAAAATATTTATTAAGCATTACTGATAGGATAGATTTTGCTTCATATTGAAATGTCCACTGTAAAGTCTAAAAAGTAACTGCAATGAATATGTGAGCCCCTTTCTCTCTCTTTTTTTTCTAAAAGTGAAATCATTCCATTGTGGCGTACGATCACCATGACGTTGATGATGATTGTCCGAGTCGGTAATTGAGCCACGGACCTTTGTGATGCTAACTCAGTGCTTTAACCAGTGAACCAAAAGGACTTCCAGGTTCGGGGGCAAAGTTAGGTTATGTGCTTTCTGATGTACGCCACATTACCCCCCCCCCCCCACCAAGTGATGAAGCAGGGAAGCGAGAGAGATATTCAATTTTTATTAACAGGATGCGGGATGTTGACAAACCAGTTGTTCTGGCTGTAGTTGTGCCGTTGCAATTATATGAGCAATCCACAGTTGGGCGGACGACTGAGCAAGTGCTCAGTGCTCGAGGAATGAAGGGCCCATGGCGTAGGCCTCAGGCTACGTTACATGGCGCCATCTGTTGAGTTGCCAGGTCACCACTATATGGCGTACGGATCACCATGACGTGGATGATGATTTTCCGAGTCGGGATTTGAACCACGGACTTTTGTGATGCTAACCCAGTGCTTTAACCACTGAACCAAAAGGACCTCAAGGTTCGGGGGCAAAGTTAGGTTATGTGCTCTCTGACGTATGCCACACCATAATGGACAATAACAGCATATCGTAAATTTTCCGAATTTTTATGCTAATTCATCTACTAATCCAACTCTTTTCCTACACGAAAAATTATTTAATTATGCATTAAGCATTTTAACCGCCGAAAAAGTGCCATGAGAAGAAGCAATCCTTGATTAGTCTGCCATCATCTGTGCCCTCGTACACCACGCCCTTTTGTTCGGAATGAGTTTTACAATGAGAGTTTAACACGATGCTCATTTAAATTTCATATTCTTATTCATACATATAATATTTGGAATATATTTTCGAATTGTAAAGATTGTTGTGTGATGGATCAAGGATGGAACGTGAATGTTCAAGGACTCCAGAAAACTGAAGTCAAAAACTTACCGAAAAATAACAAAAGAGAAATGATTATTCAGTTCTTCACTACAAATCAGCATTTTTTTCGGCTGAAATCAGATGTAAAAGCTCAAAGGCATGATATTTTAGCTTATTTTTAAAGTTACAACGCTTTGTAAGTCATGAAAATTTACTTAAATTACAAAAAGGAGATAAATAGGCTGTAGAGTTAACAAGTTTATGATTTTGATAGTCATAGATGGAAAGATTACTGCATGCATGCAATTTTAATCTTCCCTTTTAAACACGATGTTTTTCCATTAGATTTGAAAATTTATGGCACTGAACAACTCCAAAAATCCTCTCAATATTGCTGTCAATTTAGAAAAAATGTAAGCAAATTAGAAAAACAAACAATTTTAATGCCAAAAATATGTATGTGAAACAAAAATTAATCTATCGAAATCTTTAACAAAAGTTTGTCATGTTTAATGCAACATATTCAAGAAACTTCAGTTTTTTTTTTTTTTTTAAATATTTTACTCAAAAATAGTTGCAGATTGTAGGCAAAGGATGTTAAAAAATGCAGTACTAAATTATTTTGAAATTTTTTTAATAAAGTTTTAAATTTTGAAGAAAAATAAATATTTTTGTGTTTTTACAAGGCCGTAATCAGGATTTTTTTTTTTTGGGGGGGGGGGGCATAAATTTTTGACAAAAAGAAGAAAAAGTCACCTGTTGGAATGATTTTTGAAGCATATTGCACATTGGTAGACATATAGCAATGGGGGGGGGGGGGAACAGAAAAATTAAAAAAAAATAGGAAGAAGAGGGGGTAGGGGCAGGCAGCATTATTGGTTGACTTTCTTTTTTGGAATTTTTCCTTTTGTTCAGTAATTTTACTGAATTACGAAGAGTTAAAGCTACTTTATCAAAATAAGAGCAAATGTTTTCTCAGATAATTTAAATATAGTATTATAATATCATTTAGTCAAATTAAATAATGTACAAGCTTTGTTGGTTCAAAAAAGGTGCGTGGTGTCGCAAATGTGAACAATACCAATGACATAAGGACCTTTAATTGGCCCTGAAGTTGAACATGAAATTGCAATATGTACCACCAATCACTTTTCATGAGCTCTAAGGGTCAGGAGCGTCCAAATAATTATTTCTAAAGGAGGTGCAGACCTAGGAGTATTTTTAATATTTTGAAATACATACCAAACTGACATTGGGTTTGGTATCTCATTTTAGACATTTTCAGAAGACATTTTTTTAAAAGCAATTTCAGGCTATATTTGGTAGTAAAACAAGTGAAAGGGTTTGATTTGCACGGCACGGTGCTACCCAGGAAACTTTTGAAGGCCTAAAAATGCATTTGGGACTGTCCCTGGAAAATTTTGTTATTGATGTTTTAAAAACACAATTTTGGGATGCATGTTGACATGTTAGGGGAAAAGGGGGTTGCTCTTGCTCGGTAATTTGATTGAAGTTATGAGGCCTAGGCTTGATGACGCTGGGGGAGAAGAGAAGGTTCGAGGGTTTTCAAATTAGGAGTAGTTCGGGAGCTTGAAAACTAATTTTTTTTTAAAATTGTAGCTCTAAAAAGGCAGTTTTAGAAGATTTTTGGTGATGTTAAGGGGAGAGGAGATTCAAAGACCCAACATCGGAAATTTTCTTAATTTGTAGTTTTAAACATGCATTTTAGACAACTTTTGGTAACATAAAGGGGGGAGGGTCCCCCAGTCCATTTTTGAAATTGAATCGTTTAAAACGCAATTGTTAATTATCAACTATTATGCTATAGAAGGGGGGGCACTCCCAAAATTTTTCAAAATTATAGTTGCAAAAACGTAGTTTTAGCCGATCTTTGATATTGTTAGGGGGAAGAGAGATTCAGAGCCAAACCCCAGGAATTTTTTGAAGTTGAAATCTTTTAAACACAGTTGTAGAACGATCTTTAGTGACGCTAAGGAGACTTTAGCGTCAGTTCCTTCCCAGCTGAAACTCCAAAAACGTAATTTTGATCGACTTTCAATGATATCGTGGGAGGAGTTTTCGGAAGCTCTCCTCCAGAAAGTTTTTGAAATTCAAGCCCTGAAAACTAAATTTCCGACCGTCTTCAATAATGTTGGCGAGAGGTGGGGGGGGGGGAGACATTCCTCCAACAAATTTTTGAAGTTGGCGTTTAAAATGCGGTTTTTAGAAGATCTTTGCAAATGTTTGTAGGAAGAGAGGTTTGGAGGCCATTCTTTTGTAATTTTCAGAGCGCTCCAGCAGAAATTTTTTTGAAATTGAAGCCCGAAAAAACAAAAGTTTAGACGATATTTGGTGATACGGGGGGGGGGGGGGACATCTTGAATTTTTCCGGCATGAAATTTGAATTTTTTTTTTGCATATAGAACTTCAAAAATTTTAGGGGGCAGGGGGTTCTGACCCATTGACCCCCGTCGCTGGCTACAGCGTTGTGTTCTTACAGAGCTGATATTTCTAAGCTTACAGAAAATTCAAAGTTTTTTTCTTTTGTCCAGATTTTAATTTACCTTAAAAGCATGTGCTGGCCTTATCAACTTGAAAAGGAAACACTCAAAAACAAATAATTAAATAAATAAATAAATAAATTTATGGAAATTTAATTTTAAGCTAACTTTAAGGGAAAAGAATATTTTAAAAAAAATTTTAGCTTTTTTTTTCTCTGCTCCAAAAAATGAAGTATACTCTATATTTACTTTTTTTTTTTAATTTTTGAAAAAGAAAAAAGAGGAGGGGATTTAAAAAATCATATGTAAATAATTTCATAACTCTTGAATACGATAATCATAACTCTGTGTAAATTCATAACTTCTACATTTGAAATATAAAATTAACTGCATTTTTGCCCGCATTCCGTGATTATAAAATACTTTCAAAGCACAATTAATTCCTTAATCATAATCTACAAACACAAATGAGGCGACCAGCTACAGGCTCAGTTTCCAGTTAAGCTGCTCCTAGTTAGTTTATTAGTCCCCAATGAACATTAATGGCCCTCTTAAAGCTATCTACCCTTTGCTCATTACCGCCTTTTCTAGTAAGCTGTTCCAAGTGCCCATGACCCTACTAAAGTAGTATTTCCAGCTTGGCCTGATATTTGAATAGCTTAAAACAATGACCCCTCATCCTGTTTTCCATGCAAAAAAACTCGTTAACATCTTTCATTTTAATAAATTTAACCAACTGAATCATGTCCCCTTTGAATCTCGTTTGTTCCATGCTATACAAATTAAGCCTATTAACTCCGGTGTCATAATCTAAATTTAAAAGTTGTCCCCTTACCAGTTCTAGTTACCCTTCTTTGAACCCTTTCCAATACAGAAATATCTTTCCAGAGTTAAGGAGACTAAAACTAAACAGCTTACTCCAAATGAGGTCTTACTAAACACCTATATAAAGGCAGAAGAACCTTTTTAGATTTGTTTGAAATAGACCTATTGATAAACTCAAGCATTCTGTAGGCTTTGTTATTTGCAATGCGACACTGTTGACTAAACTTGAAATCCTGATAAGACACCTTGATCAATTACATTTTTGCCTGACTAATGACCAAACCCTGCAAATGATAACTCAGATGCTTATTTCCATGATCTAAGAGTAGCACTTAACATTTCTCTACATTAACTGTCATACTAAACTCACCAGCCCACTTAGTAATATGATCTAAATCCTCTTGAAGCTGTTTTACTTGTACTTCATTGTCTACAATCCCCATAACTTTTACATCATCAGCAAAACAATTCATGTTTTCAGAAATACTTTCATAAATGTCATTCCATAAAATAATAAACAAAAGAGGCCCCTAAAACTGGTCCCTGAGGAACCCTGCTTAAAACATCCCTCCATTTAGAATGATTTCCCACCAGAACTACTCTATTTCCTTTCAGTCAGTCAATTCCTAACCCAAAGTAAAGTTTTTCCTCCTATTCCTATATCAGCTAGTTAGCTGAGAGGAGCAGCATGCGGTACCTCATCAAAGGCATTTTGAAAATCAATATAAACAACATCACACTTTTTGTTATCTAAAGCCAAGGTAACCTTGTCATTGAAATGCATTAAATTAGTAGCACACGATTAAACTTTCGTGAAACCATACCGCAAACTAGCCGACAGACTATTAGTCTCTAAGAATTTCATAAACATAGTTTTAATCAAAGTTTCAAAAATCTTACAAACCACTGACTTACAGGTCTATAATTCCCTGCATTATTTTTAAACCCTTTCTTGAAGAGCAGCTTTATGTTAGCCAGTTTCCAGTTTTCTGGCACTGTCCCCGAGTTGTAAGAAACATTGAAAATATTTAAAATAATGTCCACTAATTCCTCTGCACATTCAACTAATATTTTTGGATAAATATTATCTAGCGCTGGAGCTTTAGTTGCTTTAATTTTTCTCAAATGAATTAGTAACTCCTCCTGGAAAACACAAAACCATTAAGCTATATAATAGCTTGTGTCTTGCTAGTGTCAACTGTTGAGATGCATTTTTGTTTGTGTGTTGATTTCTGCTTATTAAAAATATTGTCTTAACCACCCTGCAGTTCTTGACGAGATATCTCATCCATTTCACATGTAATTCTAAAGGAAAAAAAGAGGCAATCCGTAATGCCTGCCATCCCGTCAAAACGAAGAACTTTGTATGTATGGTGTATTTCTTGGGTCTGCTCAAATATTTCTACACTGCAGTAGCATATCTAGGAAAGGTTATGGACGGTTTTTCGCCACAGACAATCTCTTTTTTCTTTTTTCAAAAACAGGGTGGCATTTTAACTCACAAAAGGAAAAGAAATATTTTGAAACATTATTCAAATAAGATACAAATGAGTGCAAACTCCTCCCAGAAATATTACAAATGATTGGCAAAACCTGCATTTTTAAAGCAACAACTTCAAAAGATTTTCTCCCACTCTCTCGCGAATTTTGGCTTCGATTTCTTAAATGTTCCGAGTGAGAGTCCCCTAAAACTCCTACAAAGGTCGGCTAAAATGTTCCAGGGAAGCGTCTCCCCCTGTCTCGCCAAAACCATTCAACACTGTCTTAAACTTTACTTCAATTGTAGTTGAAAAATCGCAATTTTAGACGATCTTTGATAATGAGAGGAGAGGTTTGGGTTCTCTCCTCCGACAAATTTTGCAATTGAATTTCTAAGAAGGCAATTGTAGAGTACCCTCGACTGTTTTTTGAGAGAGGGGCTAGGGGGGGGGGGTTCTCTTCCTTTTTTGTAAAAGGAAGTAAAAATAGGTGGAACATCATTGGAGCATTTGTTCCATGTGTACCCATCCCATTCCATTACTCACTTTTTTTCAGTAAAACCGGAAGCTCTTCTATTTGTTGTGCTTATTAGGATTAATTACTCTACATGTTTTCAAAGTTTCAATAACTCAGCAATGGTTCCTAAGTTCCAGTGGGGAAGTAACTACAGTTAGATCTCTGTTTAACAACTTTCTCTACTTAAAGATGACTTTTCCCGGCCCTGGATGCTCCACTGTAGTTTTAAAAGAACAGTGCTAGTAAAAAAAAATTGCATCACCCTCTCCTTTACACAACAATGGGATTATGTGAGAAGTTTTGGTCGACCAATTAACGATGCATGTAGGTAAAATTCTGCAAAACTTATGAAATAAACATTTAACAGCAGGAATCCAATAATTGTTTACGTAGATCGGGGCTGTTTCCGGGCGAAGGCAAACTGCTGACCCTGTGCTCATTTTTCCATTTTTGAACCTGAATGTGAGTTAAGAGAAAAAAAAAATTACTTAACCTCATGTCAATTTAAGTCTAATGCCAGGATAAAGGTTTTTAAATTGTTATATACCAAATTTGCCCTATGGCATGGAGCAGAATCATCCTGGAAAACGACATTTGAAACTGAAGTAAAGTGATCCCGGATAGTAGGAAGCAGTTTCTCCTCCAAAATGCCAATATACACCTGAGCGTTTATTGTTCCTTGCACAATGTGAAGTCCATCAACTTCTTGATCTGAAATATATCCCCAAATCATCTGGGATATGGGATGCTTGACTGTGTGTTGAATGCAGTCGGGACGATATTTCTCTCCTTTACGGCGCGGGTGATGCAATTTTTTTACCACCACTGTATTCTATTTAAGGACCATTTTTTTTGTGGTCCCTTGAAAGTCCTTAAATAGAGAGCAAACTGTAGTTTCTTTTCAGATCTCTGAATAGCCAGTAGCCCAGCTTGATATAAGAATTCAGCATGAAAAAACAAGGCTGGGAAAAAATTTTTTCTATCTTTTGTATCTCTTTCTAGGTTTATATAACCGTATGGTGAATGTGATCTATGTTACTTCGGTAGCAGCTCTAAATGCCAGATCTTCAATTAGTTCTAACCACGGACATGGGCCCCCAGAGAAAAAAAAGATTGATCTGATCTGCATCATGTAATTTATTTGATACCAACCATTCTTACCTGCACACAATATGTTGTGCGCAGAGAAAAAAAAGATTGATCAATCTGATCTGTATCATGTAATTTATTTGATACCAACCATTCTTACCTGCGCACAATATGTTGTGCGCAGAGAAAAAAAGATTGATCAATCTGATCTGTATCATGTAATTTATTTGATACCAACCATTCTTACCTGCGCACAATATGTTGTCAGAAAAGTACAGAACTGACCTATGTTGTCAATTCCGATACTTTTCAACTTCTTTATCATTAGCAAACATGGCTGCTTCTACTTTTATCTAGAAGCAGCAATGAGCAATTCCAAATTTCATTGTAGCATTAGCAGCCTTTCGCCTTCTCCAACCTTCCTGAGAATTACTCATTTTATGTTTTTAATGCATGAGAAAAAATTTAGATATTGACTAGAAAAATTTCTCCATGCTATGCATTACACAACACTCATGTTATTGTTTTAGAATCATTAAAAGCAAATTTGTGCATCAACATCATTTTCCCTTGTCTTTGAGAATGTAGCAAATTGTTTTCAGCATTTTTTATGCTATTTTGTAACAGAAAATAGGACATATGTAGTTTGTTCCAGCATTTGAAAATTTTCAGATTTTTTCTGTTTGAAATTTTGGAGATTATGATCCCCCAATAAAAATTCCAAATTGGGAGAGAAAAAAACAAAACTGAGGGGTGTGGGGGAGAAACTTTTAATAAAACCTAGTCCCAGACATGAGATTGTAATAAAATATTAGTAAAAAGGGAATTTTTGCAAAAAATCAATACTATTAAACACGGTGGTAACAAAATCCAGAAAAAAAAGTTCCCTGACAATTCCCTGATTTAGTTCCAAAAAATTCCCTGATTTTACAATCGTGGGATAGTATAAGATAGAATCACAATAATATAGCATACCTGCCATTTTTGCAAGAAACACAAGCAGTAGATTTTAGTTCGAAAAATAAGACAAAAATCAGTAGATTTTTAAAACAGAAAACAAGAGAGAAAACAGTAAGATATTAACAATCAAAATGCTTTAAGACCAAACTTTTTTTAACTAAATTTTGTTGGGTGACATTTGAAAACACACTCAAAATGATCAAAACAGAATTTTGATTAAACATTTCTGAATTAATGTTTCAATGAAAATAAATAAATATTAACATGCCTTTTAACAAAATTTAAAAAATAATCGAAAATGAAAAACAAATAAAAATAAAAACACGGGTGCAAAAATATTGAAATCATTACCTGCATGAAAAAAAACTAAAATAATTAGACACCATTGTCAGAACGTTTTAGTAAATTATAAAAGGGTCAAATGAAACAAATCCAATTTGGGGTAATTTTTGCAAATATTTATCATTTTTTGTTGGGTTTGATAACAAGGCTTTGTTGGTTTGTAGCAGTTCTTAAAAAAATAAAAAATAAAAAATTGAGAATGTTGAGCAAGTTTTTCATTTGGTAAAAAAAAAACTTTTGTGTCCAAATAAAAAGAAATTTTTGGGAGGAAAACCTTTAGGAGTTTGGTGGCTAGGTGATTGAAAATTATAAATTTCCCTGATATTTTGAGAAATTTTTTAAATACCCTGAGGATTCCCCAATTTTTTCCAGAAATTAAAATTTTCCTGATTTCTAGGCTGTGTTACCACGCTGATTAAAACTTAAAAAATAACAAACCATTCATGCATCTTGCACGGAACTTATGATAAGCCACTTGTGTAAAGCCATTTTCTTTTAAAAGTGCATGACTAGGATGCTCAAATGAAGGCAGCAATTGGGCACTCCCATAGCTACTGGGAGACAAAACGCTTTCGCTGAAAAAGAAAATAAGTAATAAAACTTTTATATTTAACCAATACATAGCTTGCAACAAACAATATAATCTCAGCCTAGCAGAGCTGGCAAAAGGTACTGTATTAGAAGGAAATAGTGTTTTTGTTACAGAATCATATTTGTTTCCACAAAGATTAACAAACAATAAGTGTTGTTATGATTGCCATATTAATGGGACTTCTGCTTAACATTAGAACAGCAAAATTCTGCATAATAACCACATAGTCCATGAAAAATATAACTTTGGGACTGACTAATTGCAAGCTGATTAAATTATATACAAATGACTTTTAAAAAACCTAGAGTTAAGCTGAAAACATATAAGGTTCATTCCATGCGAAATGAGCAAATCAGCTGTGGCTGACATGTCAGATTTCAATGAAAATTTTTATTTAGGTAAACCATGCATATCTATGAGGGAATTCGAAGTATGGAAGTTTAAAAACTTCTTGCTGCTTTTTTATAGAAATTAGAAGTTGATGCTTACACTAAGCTTAAATTTTCAGAGTTCATTGCTGTCAGTTCGTGACTCAATAATAATTCCATAAGTTATAAACGTACACTTAAAAAAAAATAAATATTTCCGCATTCTTTAATACAAATTCCTATTGGGAAAGAGCAAAGTAAAATTTATTCAGATCTTTTTTTAAATCTGAGATATTAACAAATATTGAAATTTTGTCAATTTACTTCAGATTTCAAATCACTTTTCTAGCTCTTTTAACGAAAAAATAACAGTAAAAATGATTCAGATTGAAAAACTATACATAAATAACTATCTGCTCTAATTTAGTAATTGTTTATGAATTTATTGAGGATGAAATCGTACTTTAAAAAATTAAAACTTTCCGAAAATTTCATTTTTTCCTCTATTTCAGATGTTTTTTTGAAGATGTGGGAATGCTCTAAATTAACTCAATTTTTTGATGTAACATATTGTAGTGTCTTTTAGATGATACAAAATTTTAATAATTGGAATCAGTGTATTTTTGTTACTAGAATAACTTGAACTAAGGTAAAATTTCATTAGTTACTTCTTTTTATTGTAAGTTTAGCAATACTAACCATTTCTTTCGTGTTTCATTTTCTCAAAAGCATGTTTGTGAAGTATTGCTGAAATGTTTCCTTAATTATTGTGTTGAATTTTCCTCTCCATTCGTGACATGGGAAAAATAGCTCTTTACCCGTTCGAGACGGCAGTCCGCAGAGATAGCGCTCCCTCAGGAAGGCAGCTGTGTGACGCGGAATGTGCGCACAGGCCGGGGCAATTTCTCCCGCTTGTTGACATAAAAAAATTCCTTTCCTGAACTTTCCCAACGTTCTAAGCCCATGTAGCAGTTGTTTTTGAAAGGAAAACTAATGTTTAAAAACTCGTCGTTTATTTGAACACTTAATCATAACTATTTACAGGAAAATAAAATAAAAACAGAATCGCTTAAAAACAAAAACGATCTCCATCTATCAACTTGATAGTCACCCTCACTCACTCATTCATTCCAAACACCACCTCATTCCATCTCAATGCACGTGTCTTATGCACGTCGACTCGGCACGTGCCGATCGCCGATTGGCGATGACGTCAATCGCGTCAGCCCGCACCCAGCCGACGTGCAAGAACGAATTTGCATGGGAATCAATAATTTTTTCAATAGCCAACATCGGCCCCCTTCCCGTGCAAATCACTCTTCAAACATACTATCACTTTCACAACATCAAAAACATCAATTGCAAATGTAACTAACATTTCAAAAACACAATACATAAATATCACCAGTATTAAATCAAAAAAATTTGAAATTTGAAGAAAATCTAATAAGTAAAAAGTTAAGCATAACTAAAGCTCAATAAGTTCACTTTGAAATAAAGTCAAAAAGTTCAAAGTCAATGAATCTCAAAAAATCACACAGCATCTCGCTGGTCAAAACGTAAAGTCCGGAAAAGTCATTCTTTCCAAAAGAAAGCACATTCAAACAAATACTTGATCACAAAATTTCTTCAACTCCAATCTAGTAGGTGGCTTCGTAAACAAATCTGCAACATTTTCTTTCCCAGAAACAAATTTCAAATTGAAAATTTCATCATTTACTAAATTGCGAATGAAATGGTATCTAACGTCTATATGTTTCGTTCGCGCATTTTCTACACTTGATTTCGTGAAATCAATTGCCGATTTGTTGTCGCAAAATAAAGTACAATCTCCAAGACTGAAGTTCAAATTTTTATCCGCTAGTACATTTTTCAGCCACACAGACTCTTTCGCCGCGTCAGCTAGTGCGATATATTCAGATACCATCGAGGACAGACTCACACATTTTTGCTTCGTTGTTTTCCACACAATAGGAACTTCGTCGATAAAAATTATCATTCCTCCCAATGAAACTCTGTCGTCCCTACTTGCAGCGTAGTCGGCATCTGAAAAACTTTTCATTTCAATGTTTCGCACTTTGGACAAGTTCAGCTTATATTCTTTGGTAGACCTAACGTAACCTAGAAGCTTAAGTAGTATTTCCCAGTGTTTGATTCCGGGATTTTCCTGCACTTGCGATAAAACATTTACCGCGTAGGTTATGTCGGGGCGAGTGCGGTTTGCTAAAAATGCTAAACTACCGAGCAAACTTCGATAGGGAATTCTTTCCATTTCTTCTATTTCACACTTTGAACTTGGGCAATCTAATTTTGAAATAACAGTTCCCTTTACTATGGGTAAAGAAGTTATCGGGATTTTATATTCTTTAAATTTTTCACAAATTTCTTCTATGTAACTTTGTTGATGCAAATACAAATTTTTATGATCTTGACAAAATTCGATCCCTAACAATTTTCTCGTTTCTCCGAGGACTTTCAGATCGAAAATTTTTCGCAGACTTTTTATGACTTCATCTATATACTGGTTTTCCTTTCCGAATATTACGATATCATCTACGTAGAGTAATAGGATGGTATTTCGTCCTTTAAAAACGCAATTACACCATTCTACTTTAATGAAATTAATATTTTTTAATGCTTTCTCGATTTCTATATACCAGTTTCTTCCGCTTTGATGTAGTCCGTAGATTGACTTTTTCAGAAGACAAACTTTATTTTTATCTTTACAAAAACCTACGGGTTGGTGCATATATATACTTTCCTTTAATTCGGCATATAAATAAGCGTTTTTTATGTCTACTTGACAATTTTTCCAACTATAAAAACAAACCAAAATACAAAAAAATAGTCTAATAATTGAAAAATTGACTACTGGGCAAAAAATAGCGTCAAAATCTTCTCTCCTTTGTTGACAACCTAAAATTACCAACCTCGATTTGAATCTTGAAATTCGATTATTTACATCCCTTTTTACGCTGTATACCCATCTATTTCCTAGTATAGTTTTGTTCGGCGGTCTCTCAACTAACTCAAAAACTTTTCTTTCTTTCATCGTATTTAACTCGTCGTTCATGGATTCGATCCAATCTTGAGCATTTTCTGATTCTATAGCGTCCTTGAAACTTGTCGGAATTTTCACCTCAACAATGTTCGCTTCATTTTTTTCAGTTTCGCGTTCCGTATCATTTGCAAATTTAATCTTTCCCGAAAAAATATTCTTTCCGCTGAAATCAAACAGCTGTTTTTCGAATTTTAAATTTTTACTTTTGCAATATTTTTCTATATCATTACATGATCTAAATCTTTGTTTCGTTCCCTCTAAGAAATAATAAATGTCATTTCGCGTCCCGTCTGGTCTCGGCACTGCATTTCTAACCCAATTCAATTCTGACGCGCTTTTCGCAAATTCAGATCCGTTTTCTTCGGAAACTTTCTCAGTTGAATCTTCACTAGATGTTCCACCTTCATCGCGATTTTGCGCGCTTTCTTCTTCATCTAACTCATAATGGAATTCCGAGTATTGAGTTCGTTTTTTAGGTTTTTCTATTGGGTCTAGGACTTCTTCCACTGCATTCTTATTTTCATTAAACTTAACATTACAAGTTTCAATTACTTTTTGCTCGTTATTTAACCAAATTCTATATCCTCTGGTATTTATCGCATATCCTATCATTATTCCCTCCACTGCACGCATTTCGAATTTATTTCTCCGTTGCTTTGGAACATTAACGAAAGCTTTGCTTCCGAAAGCTTTTAGGAATACTACCGAGGGTTTTCTGCCGAAAAACATTTCAAAAGGGGTTTTGGTTGTTTTATGACAAATTCGATTCCAAGTGAAAGTGAAACAATATAACGCTTCTGCCCACCATTCATTGTTCATTTTCGCGTCTTTTAGCATTGCTTTTATCCCGTCTAAAGCTGTCTTGTTGAAACGTTCGCAAATCCCGTTTTCCTCTGGTGTATAAGCATTTGTTCTTTGGGCTTGAATACCGTAAGAACTTAAATACCGTTCAAACTCTTCATTGCAAAATTCGCCCCCGTTGTCTGTACGAATGTTTCTTTCCCGTTATTCTTTCCATTTTCTTATGATAGTGGATGAATTTGCTTAAAACTTCATCTTTTCGTTTTAAAGTGTAAACAGTCACGAAACGACTAAAATCATCAATTATCGAAAGAAAATATCTACTCCCACTTTTTGATGGCGTTGGTCGAGGACCACAAACGTCCATAAAAACTAACTGTAGTGCAGAATTTGAGGTCTTAGGATTTGATTTAAAAGAAATCCTAGTTGACTTAGCTAGAATGCAAACTTCACATTTTTCGTCTGGTTTTTCTATTTTTGGAAGACCATTCACGCTTTGATTTTTACTAGTATCTCGGATGTAATCATAATTTATGTGACAAAATCTCCTATGCCAAAGGTTAGAGAGTTGATTTTGTTTAACAGTTCCAGCATTTACGTTAAATCCGACTTCCGTTTGTTTATTTTCTACAATTTGCGTTTGTTTAACAGTACCGGCATTTACGTTGAATCCGCTTTCTACTTGTTTATTTTCTGCAGTATCGTACGCAAACGGTTCTACATAGTATAAACCCTCTTCTCTCCGTGCATAAAATAGCTTTCGCCAATTATTGAAGAACACGCAAATTTTTCCTTTACTACCAACAAAATGTGCACTGGCTGCTTCTAAACGTGCACCGGAGATTAAATTTCTTCTCATGTTTGGGTTGTATAAAACGTTAGTTAACTCTATCCAATTAACTTTCCCGTTCATTTTTACAGCAAATCTCACAGTTCCTCTTCCCAAAACTTTACTATTAGCATTTCCCACTGCCAAAGCCATATTTACATCGGAAATTTCTTCAAAATTTTTCATTAAGTTCTTGTTATTACAAAAATGCGTTGTTGCCGCACAATCAAAAATCCAGTGAAACTGATTCCTATTACAATCTTTACCTGCTCCTGATTCAGAGGTCGAAATGTAACTCTCAACTAACATCGAATATTTATCATTGAAGTTCGAAAAGTTATTACGATTTACGTTACTTTTACATTGCGCGATCAAATGTCCGTATTGATGACATCTATGACACGGTCCTATTAACTTTCTATCCTTCGTATTTTTAACAAATTTAGCATTTCCTTTGTTTTCTACTACTTTTCCTGTCTTCTTGCTTCTATTAGTAATATTGAAAGCACTCACCTCAGGTTTTTCATTGTCGGCTTTTACCTGTTTCAGTCTACTTTCTTCTTTCACCAGCTCCTCAGCAATCTTGTTGATGTCAAAATCTTCATCACTCCAACGGTAAATTAGTTGGATTATACCGGTATATTCCGGCGGTAAATGCCTAACAACTTGGAAACCTTGAAAAAGCGAATCTAAACTATGGCCCGCGTCATACAATTTCTTCACATCTAATTTAACTCTAGCTATAAAAAGACCCATTTCTTCGTTATCTTTATAACGGATATTAAAGAATTCATCCAAAAGTTGTATAACTCTCGCTCGCGTTTTTGGTTCAAACTGAGCTTGCAGAATCTCCCATGCTTTCTTGCCATCTGATGTGTCCTGAATGAGTGGTCTGAACTCAGGCTTTATAGCATAATAAAGTGTGGTGTAAGCTCGATCCTGCAACAGGAGAAATTCGCTACGCTCACGACTAGTTGCCTTTTCATCTAAAGCGACTACTTTCCCTTCAATAAATTTCCAACATCCTTTATCGAGAAGTAATACCTTAACATCTATTTTCCATCTATCCCAGTTCTTTTTGCTGAGCAGTTCAAAACCTTCGGGGAGCAAAGCCATGGCTGTAAAGCAATGTTCAAAATTTCTAACTTAAACTTGAAAATCTTCAGACTTTAAAAAGCTCATAAGATTTTTCAGTCCTTACGGCCCCCGAAGCCGATATATCTCTCAAAATGAAATATTGCAACATGGGCACGGCCCATAACCTGTTGACATAAAAAAATTCCTTTCCTGAACTTTCCCAACGTTCTAAGCCCATGTAGCAGTTGTTTTTGAAAGGAAAACTAATGTTTAAAAACTCGTCGTTTATTTGAACACTTAATCATAACTATTTACAGGAAAATAAAATAAAAACAGAATCGCTTAAAAACAAAAATGATCTCCATCTATCAACTTGATAGTCACCCTCACTCACTCATTCATTCCAAACACCACCTCATTCCATCTCAATGCACGTGTCTTATGCACGTCGACTCGGCACGTGCCGATCGCCGATTGGCGATGACGTCAATCGCGTCAGCCCGCACCCAGCCGACGTGCAAGAACGAATTTGCATGGGAATCAATAATTTTTTCAATAGCCAACACCGCTAAGCCTAATACGCAATTTCGGAAAGTACGCATACATAATAATGGATAAAATGTATACTTTAAGCAGAAATGAAACCATTTTTTAATATATAATAAAATATATCAAAATTTCAATCATAACAAAAAAATTGGATGAAAATAATTGATATTTATCAATAAAAATGCAAAATATATTGTTTTTTACAATAACTAAAAGTACCAAAATTAAACAACATATTTTCTACAAAACAGGGAAAATATTTGCGCTTAATATTATGAAATACTTGAAGAATATTGTAACAATTAATATTTTAAATGAAAAATTTCAACGCACAGATAATGCGCATTGAGCATTTTACACTCATACAATGTGTTACGTCTTTTCTTCTTTTAGCAAATTACACATCTCCGTGTAATTTCTTTGCCTTCTTTTTCAGTGTATCATTTTCGAAAGTAACTACTGTATGAAGAACTCCAACAAAAATAATTTATAGTTGTATCAATGTGACCCAAAAGATCCATAGATGGATCAGTCATAAATTAAGATGGATCAGTCATAAATTAAGATATCTCCTCCTCGGAAAGATAACGTGTTCTCCATGGCTACCAAATGAACATAAAAGTAAAAGCCCTTACTAGAATATATCCTCTTCAATCCCATTATAAATGAAACCGAAACTAGAAAGAGCCACTTCAAAATGAGTATACGTTTCCCTTCTCACTTGCGAGCACATGTTTATATTTTCTTTCACGAAATCCAATAAATCACAGACACTTGACAGACCCCATTCTGACGTCAGACAGAGAAATACTAATGCAGGAGAGCCATCATTTGAACGGAACATGAATAAGTAACGCGATCTAATAGTTCGTTCCAAATCCAAAACGCAGAAAAGAATCCAAAACATTAGGCAGGCTGCATATTACGTACCGTAATGCACGGATGCGCTTTTCAACTCCGAAGAACCACCTAGCACTGATGCAAAGACGAGTCGTTCGTCCCGAACAGGTTAAAGAACATACTGAATTTAAAGATATGGGCAGAGGACCATCTCATCTAATTCTCGTATTATTATAACTTGTTATATGTAATATTTATCCGCAAATTTTTTTTAAAAATAAAATTCACATTATACCAGTGTATTTTTTTTTAAATTGAAATAAATATTAGATATACTTGCTTTTGCATCATTTAGTCATTTATCTAGTTCTTTGAATTCTCGTAATTTCACATAAGGGTCAACTCATGTCCAAGTAATCAAATTAAAATTATTATTTTAAAAATTGCAATATGTTTTTTTCAGTAGAATGTATGGCACAATATACGTAATTTACGAAGGTGAAATGAAGTTTTGACGCTGTTTATTTCTGTTTTAGTGTGTGAATTGACTAGCAAAATTGCTCAATTTCAAAGACTTGTATCTTTTTTACAAACCAAATACAAAGAACAATACATATAACATGTATAGTACTTGAATGGAATATTCAATTGGCTGAAAAATTTTATTTTTAATTCCATCCCCTTTTGGTTTACAAGGGTCTAAAAATGTCATTTTTGTCATTTTCCCGGTTTTTGAGGAGCTGTAATCCAAAAAGGGTACACAAACACACAACAGTTACATATTCTTTTTAGCATGATTCGAGTAATTAGTTTTTGCCGTATTTCATTTTGTGTTTTCGTCCCCTACGCGAGTTATTCCCCTTTGAAATGAGTAAAATTTTTAGATTTGACCTTGAACTTGAGCCTGTTCCCATTATTTTAATTATTAACTTACAGTTATGTAACTCAACATGTAAGACTATCAACTTATGCACTTTAACATCAAAGTGTTAAATTAACGGTCATAAATGTAACTGAAATAGATTTTGGCCAAAATGCAAAGGACTAAAAGTCCCATTTTTGACTACGAAAATCACTTTTGATGACCTGTAAAAAAATCAAAGGTCCAGTTGAGAGAAAAAATAAAAGTGGTTTTAAACATCTTTTTCATATGCATCTTTTAGGGATATAAATTTCAAAATATTAAAAATGGTCTAGTGCACTCCTCCTTCGAACCTGTATGGATTGACCCACAAAACACAAAGAAAATGCTATTTTTCTGAATTTTATTATACGTTTGGAAATCGAAAACCATTTTCGAGTTTCTTCAAGCAAATAGTAGAAACACAGCTCCATATTCTTGCAAATTTTTAAAGTTGTCTGAATTTTCCTTTATTTGAATTTTTGTGTCTATGTGAAGGGGAAATCATCATTTTACAAAATGTCACTAAGTTTAAAACTGATTTAGAAGAGAAAAGAGTTAAAATACAACTTCAAAAGTAAAGTATTTCTTTTATGATACTTAGCACATTATTGGGTATTAATTTCAGCAGAGCTAATGCATGGCTTAAAGATTGAGATTAAAAAATAAAATGCTTAATTATGATAAAACTGAAATTTTTTCACTTTTTGAAACTCTGTTAAAAGTTAACTATAATAACTTTGAAAATTTTACTGATATCAGATTAATTACCCTACTCCATAGATTGCAACAACATATAACTTTTAGGTTTTCATTAAATAGTTAGTAAGATAAAAGCCTTCAAAAATGCAACATTTAGCATTTATGAGAATGCTGTTCAATTTGACCAATTTTCAATCGCATGTAACTATTCATATAAAAAATATTCAGAAAAATTATTTTAGATATTTTTATATAGGCATAAAAGGAACATGTATACCAAATTTCATAAAAATATGTTACCATGCGGCCACCACTTTTTTGTGAATTTTGCTCATTTCATATGGAATGACCCATAAATGATTCAATTGTACAAAAGGAAATGTCAGAATACTAAGTGTCAAAAGGATTAAACAGAGCAAAAACCAATTACCTCTTTTTTTTGTCACTTTTATTTCAAATAACAATTCAAATTATAAAAACAATAAATAATTACCTCGCTGAATTTGTACGAGAGCGGGAAGGGTGTTCTTTCACATCCATAACCCAGCCAACGTGTTGACCTAAAGCATCACTGTTGCTTCGTTGTATTTTGTGAAATCTATTCCTCTGAGAAATAAAATGGAAAAAAAAAATTAAAACAATTTGCTTTTAATATGAAAGGGTTTAATAAATATGAATTGTTTTTATTTTTTTATTCTAAAAAAAATAATAATAAAAAATTATAAGAGAAAAAGAAATTTTTTTCCAGTACACATGAAGTGTTTTAAAAATAAGTTACACATTAAAGAATTTCAGCTCAGTTATAGATTTTGTAGGAATTAGGCTTTTTCGCTAAACCACCTCAAAGCCAGAGTTACTAAAATAACGTTCACCTCAGCACCACATTCAATTTTGTTGGACAATATGAATTCATTAACTTTTGTTACCATTATTTTACGATATAAAAATAATTTTCTTTAGGTAACTTGAAAGTTGAATGATTCAAAATTTTAAGGTGGTACTTTGCACTTCAAATTATCCAAGTAAGACTGCAGTAAAGTGGTGTGCTTTTTACTTGAAGGGAGAGTAATTTTATATAGTAATTAAAATATGAAGAAACCACACCTGATTAGTTACAGGATAAAAATGAGAAGCAGCATAATTTCCTTTTGAATGATCCATTCCAACATGAATAGGCTCTGACGGTAAGGACATACTATTGTAATACATAGCAGAGCCTTGGAGAGGAACCTAGGAAACCATGAAAAATACAAGTTTTGATACATTCATTTGATACATCAAGTTTTTAACATGAACTACTCTTCGTGAAAATACAGAAAAAGTAGTAATAGAAAATATGCCAGTTTATCGTACATTGAAATTTTAAATCTCTACTAGTTATAAACAGTAGTGTCTTGTCTGAACAATAACCAAACTAAACTATTGCACTTACAGCTATAGAATTTGGCACATATGTAGTTCGACTTAACTGTTTTCCTCATTTGGTCAATATTAAGTCAACTGTTGTTTTGGGGCAAATAAAGGGCTGTACAAGGAAGTTAGTTTGCAGTGATCCCTTATAATCAGGGGACAGTCATTATGCACCCTTGCAGTCATTTGGGAATAATAAATTTAAAATGAAGCTGTACATCCCATTTTAATTGCAATGATTACCACTATAAAGTTAAAATGAGCCAAAAGATACTGAACAAAAGCTTTTTTTCTTAGGAATAGATACAATTGCAATTATAAAACTTTTCTCCAACTTCTTTTATTTCTGTTTTATGCTGAAAATATTCTCAGTATGTAATACTTTGTGCCATTCCTTTTACTTTTTAACACTTTTTTAACTCATTTAATTATTATAAACATATTTCTTTCTCTTTCGACATACATATCTTCTTATTCAAAACATGCAAATAAATACTTCTCATTTTTTAAGGAATGTGTTAATGCACCTCAAACATATAACTGCAAAATTGAATCACTATAATTTTTTACTTAATGTTTTGTTACTATTTAGTCGTTATTTTATGCATCATATCCAAATAAATTCTGATTTTTACAAAAAAAAAAAAAAGTAGCTCCTGAAAGAGTTACATTCTTCCTTATTAAGCATATCTCATGATGCTATTTTTAATTGCAGAATTAGTTTGAATTACTATTATTATTATTATTTTGGTCTAACATTTATAAATTCTTATATAATACTTTCTTTTCTTGTTCCCCCCCCCCCTCTGCTAAATATTTCTTAAACCCCTATTAAAGATGCTCTTTTTATGTCACAACTGGAAATTGTTTTCTCTCGGTCCTCATGTGGGCAAAATAAGGCAGTGCAATGTGCAGTAAACAGTGCAGCAATTTGTAGTAAAGATAGGGCAATGAGCATGATACCAACTATTATGTAGGTTGATCGAAAAAAGTTTACAAGCAGAAACATTTGAAACAAACATTGTGGAGCGAATATTTTCACCCAGGGTGGTTGACAGATGGCGCTAGTTGTCCTACAGCGGTTTAACGAGTAAGTAGCGTCAGTATGCAGAGACGCAAGAGCAACAGTAATGGCAAGACATCTAGAAAAATGGTCTCGCAAAGAGGTGCTGGCCGTAATTTGATTCTTATGGGCCAAGAATGTGGCTGCATCCGAATTTCAGACAAATCATTGAGGTATACGGGGACAAAGCAATGAGTAGACAACAGGTAGCGTATTGGTGTCATTCTTATCAAGCGGGTAGGGAGCAAGTGGAAAACTGCAATATGGAAGGTTCAAGTGGAAGCTCTGGAATCACTCCCCCCCCCCATACAGCCCCGACTTGGGTCCCAGTGACCATGTCCTTTTTCCGGACTTGAAGCGAAACTTTTCTAGAACACGGTTCACCACCGACGATGCAGTGAAAACGGCTGCCGAGAAATGGCTCAAGGAGCAAGGCCCTGATAAACAAGTTGGTCGAACGTTCTGGCAAATGCCTAAACAGGTTTGGCGATTATGTGGAAAAGTGAAGGCCAGATGTGTCTCTTGATTCCCATTTGTATCTTGTTTCTATTGTTAATAAATACATTTTCATTTGCCTTGTAAACTTTTTTTTGGATCACCCCTCGTATATTAAGAGCAATAAACCAACATGCTATTACTGATTTTGGTGCCATTTTTAAAACAGGTGAACAAAAAATATTCAAAGCTAACTTTGCCATTGGCTAAATCCTATTTATAATTAGTAAGAAATCTTCTAAATCAAAAAATTGCAAGTTTTAGCCAATGGCAAAGCTTAGCCTATAATGGCAGGGTTCTTTCAGTGTTTGAAATTTTGTCTCAACATTACTCAAAAACTCATTAAAAGTCTAATAATAACTGTCCCGAAAAACTCAGAATGACTTTAAGGTCAAAAGTCACCTTGAACCTTAAAACTGTCGTAAGAATGTTATGTAATATATCAACAGAAAGTTCTATTTCTTAGCTTTACAATGGTTTTTGAACTTTCATTCTGCTCTAATTAGGAGAGAAGTTACACTCATTAGTAAGAACACTTTTCTTTCACATTGAGCATAAAAACAGCTAAAATATGTAAATTTTAGGCTCTTAATCCATAAAAGTTGGCAACTATGCTTGCTGTACTTGAAATTAAAAATGCTTGTTATTTTTCAAAGTTTGTATTTTTTTTTTTTTAGTTACATTATTAAAACAAATGATATGAATCAACAAAATAACAAAATAATAATACAGAAATATGCAGTAAGAAGTTGATTGACTTAGGCAGAAAAAAATACTAACATCAGATACATATCTGCCAATCAAATCCTGTTCATAATAATGAAGACCATCATTAATCGTTGATGCCATTTCCTGACTCATTATGTAAGGAGTCCAATTATGCTTATTCCCACGATCATGCTTGCGATTACTACTCTGTGTGACAATGATTAGTTTATTGATATCTTGATCACTTAACTCATACTCTGGCTTAGAACTCCTGAAAAATTTTAAACATAAGTTCAGGCATGCAAGCAAATAGAACAAAAAAAAAAAAAAAAAAAAATTATCTAAAACTACAATTAAGACAGAAAGCTGGAAAAATTTACAATATGAATCACATGTAATTAATACAGTTAAACCCAGTTTGTCCAAAGATGAAGGAATCGAATAGAAATTTCACTATAGAAAGCTAAATAGCAGAATGTTAAACCTAAAGGGGAACTGACACTATTACGTTATAGCTATAAAATCAATTTTTATGGTTTTTTTATATACAAGCATGACAGTATAATCTATGAAAAAAAGAAATTGATGAGAAGAACAATTTTTCCTGGCTACTTTTAAATATGAACCACAATTGGTGCAAGGATTAAAAAAAAAAAAAATTGTGATCATAGCAAAAATGTTTATATAACTTGTATTTAAGTACAAGACTTAAATACCGCTGATATGCAATTAGTACCTTGAAGAAAACCAAAATATTATACAGTAAAACTTCCTTAAAATTTAGTACTAAAATGTAATGAATCTCAGTACTAATGTAATAATTAATTGGGTAAAGGAAGTCGAATACTTGCTTGAGCTGATTTAGAATGAGAGGAAAGTGTTTTTTACATTCAGAAAGCCTTGAAAAACATAATTAAATTTAACTAACTTATTCTACAGAGGGAAAGCTTTTGTTAATGGGTAGTTTAAAGTGGGTAAAACTGAATGAAATATAAAAGAATAACCCTAACATTAGATATTCATATGACACAATTATGAGTAATTAAATCACACTTTTAAATTGCAATGCAAATACCTGAGTAAGAAATCATTCCCCTTCCATCCCCAACCTCAGATTTGCAATAAATAAAAAGAACTTTCAATCCATATCAAGTCAATGTTTACTTCATCCTATGCCCTTCCCCTACTCTTTTCTTATCACCTAACTTGAAGTTTCCTTTTGTTTTTATGGCATCAATGTTATTTTTATTTATCTTTTAAAGGAGAGAAATGTAACATAAATAAACAAATGTGTATATGATCTCCCTGCTCTTCTTATGACGATGATTATATATAATGATCCCCTCAACTCTCTCTAACAAAAAAGAAAAAGCTCCCCCCCCCCATGCTTCTTTTTTAACCTTACCCCAGAATTTAATGACACACACTAGGGATATGACGTTCATGAACGAACGGGTCAAAAAGAACGAATCCTTAAAACGAGCGGATCCGTTCGTTCATTTTAAAAATGAACGACCATTCTTTTGAACGGTGAGCAGTTTGGAACATTGTATTAATGTACTTCTGACAAAATCGAATTATTTTTTTAAAATTTCATTTATCTTCAAATTTTTAACTCTCAAATCAATCTCAAATTTCCATTTCCTCAGTGCAGTACATTATATTCATTCGAACTTTTTTAATTTCTGCTTGATTCATCATTTTTCTTTAAATGTTGCAGTTCATTTGCTGCTAAACTCATCCTCACACTTTGTCGTCAAAATTATTTCTAAAAATACCTTTTAACATTTTTCTGGCAATCTTTTTGTCTTCTATAACATTCCTATTAACTATCATCTATATTGATTTGGCTTGATTTTTAACTTGCTTGGTGACTTCCAAGTCATGTATTTTACATTCAATAACCAAAGATTAATAAGGATTATTACTGTCTAATTTTTCCCTCATTTAAAAAAGTGTTGGTTTTTTTTTATGTTCTCATTGGTACTGTGGAATAATTTTGGAGTCTTTTTTTTAAAAATTAAGTTATCTGCTACTTCGGCTGAGCTATCTACAGCACCTTCTGCACCTCTATACTGTAGGTGCATTGATGATCTGTTATGTAATAATTTTGACAATTTTTCTGAACTCGGCAAATATAAAAAAAATAAATTTATCACAACTCCTTAACATTCAAAAAGACTCGTTTTAATCTATGCATTTTTAATTTTCTAGATCTGAATATTACAATTGGCTCCTCATAGGATATCACGTTTTATGATAAGAGACGAGAATTTCAGTTTAAGTAAACTGCCTTTAAGATTTTTCTTCATGCCTAAGCAAAAAGGTTTTTACTGGTTTGTCTCACAAGCACTTAAAATTAAAGGAATCTGTAACACAATCCCAGAATTCAATCAAGAAATTTCTTTGCTCCAAAACAAGCTTATTGATAATAATTTTCCTATTAATCTAATCAAATATGTTTTCACATATCACCTTTAATCAACATTATGCTTCACTGTAACTATTTAAATGCTCAAGACTATGATATAACCATGAGAAACCATGCACCTAGGTTGCGCTTATGGATGAAATACTTGGAACATCTTCTTGGATGACTGGTGATGACTGGGACTTATTTTTGGAATGGATTAATTGATTTTTTAAAAATTTATTTGGGGTTTATGTTATATTTCGACAATTGGAAAATAAGAAAAATTTTATGTGGGCCTGGATTTAATTCATCTACTCAGAAAATTAGGTAACACATTGTTTATTTTTTGTATGTGCTGGTATTGGGTCCAGTAGCGTACCATTATTGTAGCTATTTGGGTTCTAATGGTACAGACAAAACCCCCAACTTGATTTTAGGTATAAGTCACCGTTTAATTGTATGTATTGTAGCAGGCGGTGCGCATAGCCCAGTGCTATGATGCAATGTAAATATTCGGAACCTGTACATTCCTCTTAGTTTATTTTAAAATATCTTTGGCTTTTCAACCAGAGATGGAGAGATGGAATTTCAACTGCGGATGAGTACTGTCTCCATTTATTAAGTAATTTTTAGTCTTCCATTTAATTCGCAATCATATTTTATTTAAACCTTGAACTCTTTTATAGGCTATATGGATCGACCCTGGTATATAATATATATACCTATATATATATACGCTATATGACCAAAAGTATTGGGACACTTTCAAAAATTTATATTTTACGGATTTCTCAAAAAACAAGAAACCAATTGCTCTGTAGTTTATTTCACATAATAAGTATACTCTAGCTCTCATTTTGCCTAATTAAGTCTACTATTAATTTAGGGGACCAGCAACAAATTGAGAAAACAAACAAAGGTTTTACCATCCTTCATTGTAAATAGCTAGAAAAAAGCTGTAAATTTCAGGAAAAAGTTAGCGAACTATGTAGAATTTTATTTTTCATATTTTCGCCAAAGTATCTCTCATTCCCACGGAGATATAAGCATTTCTGTCAAAAAAAAAAAATTCAATTTGAAGGTTTTGGGCACATAACACGCAGAATTTTTCATCAAACATTACTAAATTTTCAGAATGTTTTGACAGCCTACAAGAGAAACATAATAATAAAATTTGATGTTAATAAATATTTATACTATTTTGACTTATCACTGAATATTTAAGATAGTTTAAAAAAGATTTGTTATTTATTTTTAGAAAATAAATTACAAAATGTTTCATAAAGGTTGGAATAACATATTTATTTTTGAGTTCATAAAGGAATGTTTTATATACTCATGAGAAAAACGGTGACTTGCCAAGATGTTTTTTGGAATTTCTAAAATCTAAGCAAATTAACTCACAATCACCAGGTTCGAAAGCTTTAAATCGTATGAAATTTATACCTAGGCCCAGTGACAGAAACGCTGCAACACGGCGACATCACGGACGACGAAACTTTTGGACAATTCTGTCCGCGCTAAAACAAATAAAGTTGTCTGCAAAAAAAAAAAGAGAATGTCCGCAACTGCAGGACATTTTCCCCCAATTGGCAGTACACAAACTTCGGCATATTTGCATGAACTGTAGATGCGGGGATGGAAAGATTGAGAAAAGTAGGAACTAATAGTAGAGGAGCTAATGGTCCTATTTTATATTCCGTGCGATTTTGTGATACAATAATGGGAGTTAGTTTTTCCGAAAGGTATTGACCCAAAGAGAAAGAATTTGGATGTTGCCAGTGTGGAAAATGGTGCAGGGGGAGGGGGGGTTTTTGTGATATAAATATTGATATTTTTGTGATACAATTATGAGAGTAGGTTTTTGTGGAAGGTATTGGCTGAAGGAGAAAGAATTTGGATGTCGCTAGTTTTGAAAATGGTGCAGGGAGAAGTGGGAGGATTCCTGTGATATAATTATAGGAGGGGGCATGGGGGCGATTTTTGTGATACAATTATAGAAGTTAGATTTTCTGAAAGATATTGGCCCAAGGAGAAAGAATTTGGATGTTGCCAGTCTGGAAAATGGTGCAAGGGGGCACGGGGGGGGGAGGAGATTTTAGTGTTTAAATTATGCAGTGAGGGAGCATGGAGGCCCTTTTGTGATACAATTATATCAATTAGAGTTTCTGAAAGGTATTGGCCCAAAAGGAAGGGATTTGAATGTTGCCAGTATCGCAGATGGTGGGGGGGGGGGGATTTAAGGAGGTCTATTTATGTGCTACAATATTATCTGAGTTAGTTTTTCTGGAAAATATTCGCCCAAGATGAAAGACTGGATGTTTCTAGTCTCAAAAATGGTGCAGGGAAAGGAGCACGGCGAATTTTTGTGTTACAATTATGGGGGGGGGGGAATTGAGGCAATTTTTGTGATGCAATTATGGGAGTTAGTTTTTCAGAAAGGTTATGGCCCTAGGAGGAAGCATTTTGATGTTCTACGTCTTGAAAATGGTGCAAGGGGGCGAGGGGATTCTAGTGATACAATTATGCAGGGGGGGGGGGTGGAGATGAAGGTGCTTTTTGCGATACAATAATGGGAGTTTTTCTGAAAGGTGTTGGCCCAAAAAGAAAGAATTTGGATGTTGCCAGCCTCAAAAATGGTACAGGGGTTGCCTGGGCTATTATGGTGGGGGGGGGGGGGGGCGTGGAGGCAATTTGCGTTATACAACTGTGGGAGTTAGTTATTACGATAGGTATTAGAGCTCGACTAATGGCATTTGGATGGGCCGATTGTTTTTCACCAAATGGCCGATGGCCGACGGCAAGAAAAAAAAAAAAAACGGAAGTAAATTGCTAAGATTGTCAGGGATTTGAACGATCCTTCCCCCTCCCTTTCCTTCTCTTGCCACCATTTTCCTGATGTCAAAAAAGGGAAGTTTTTGTTTTATTAGGAGGCTTTCGAGAAACTCTCTTACAATCAAGTGTCAACTTTTTCTTACAACGAAATTTGGGAAAACTTCTTTGTTTTATTCCACCTCGAGTTAACCTCGACAGTAGAAAAAACATTGGTTCCATGATTTTCCTCTGTCATCCCCTCAGTGAAAAACAAGGAATTGTACTGATATGCTGTCAAGAAAAACTCTCTTGTTTGGTATCTAAGCAATTTTATTCTCGTAGTGTTACAAAAGACTTACATTTCTAAGAGATTTTCTTTTCGCCTGCAAATATAGATTAAAAATATACTATCTGAACAAGAAAATACGTTTGTTTTTCCAAAATATTGAGGGTAAATTTGCCACCCCTAAAAAAATTCCGCCTGGGGCAAACCGCCCCCTTTGCCCCACTCTAGCTGCACCACTGGTCTCACGTATCCCCTCGCCCCCTCTATCACCTCAACTCTATTTGGTCAATACAAGTATAGTGTAATCGGAAAACCGGGATTTGAAACCGAAACAGGCTATTTAGTTGAAGTAAAGTAAGTTTGTATGCAAAATGTATATATTACTACTACACATTTAACTTTATTTTGAGCATGTTATTATTAGAGCTCATGAAATCAAAGAAGCAAAGAACTAATGCACATTAATTTGAGGAAATATATGATCTAAGTGAGATGGCATATAAGACCAGCTACGCTGGTGGGAGGGCTGCCATTGTTTGTGATTGATAAATTTCTGAATGTTTGGTTGTAATTAACGCAGTGCATCAGATTACTTTTGGTACCTTCTTCGAAACTTTGACTTTGTATGTGGTGCTAGTGCTAAAAATTCAGATTCACTGAACGATATGTGGATGAAAACTACACCAACAACCTAAAAAAGGCAATGATGTCGAAAATATTCAAATGTGGCCACAAAATTGAGCTAATTACAGTTATTTTTACTTTTTCATTTTATTTTTCCCTAACATGCACGCCTCCCAGGACTCTTTTTCACCCACTAGGGAGGTGTGCAACTCCCCCGCCTCAGTTTGAGAACCCCCGACTCAGAGCGAGCAGAAAATCCCTTTTAAAACTTGCACCCCAGTTTGTTTTGACATGCTGTGGCGGATTTAAAATGTCACAAATGTTGCAATTGCGCGACAGGCTCCATGACCATAGGGGCCTCTTACAAAAATGCTCATGATAAACGTTTTAAAACTTCCGTGATAGAGAAAGAGAGCCCCAAAATGTATTTCTACGAGTCCCTAACTTGCAACTCTACCGAAGTGATACAGAAAAACCTGCATTACTTGATTCATATTACAAATATCGAAAAATTAAAAATAACTGTCGGTTCAATGGGATTCTAACAAAATGTACCAAAAATCGGTTTCACCATCTCATATTTGTTTCCAAGTTGGTCTCCAATTCGGCAATATTACCAAATGATCAGTCTAAGATGCTATATTAGTTTTGCATTGAAATAAGTAATTGATAGCCACAAAAAAAATGAGTAAATAGGCCTTTTAGATTACCCGATTGAAAACAAAAAGGGAAGTGCGCAACTGGAATGTACGCAGACCCCACATACGAAATTTTAATCTTCTACAGCTTACCATTTTTGAGTTATGACTTATGAGAGATACATAAGTACATCCAGCCGCAAAAAACAATGCAAAAATTGACTTGTTTGTACCTGAATGCAGTATTAAAAATTCTTTCAGTGGTGACTAAAATAGAAATTTATACTGAGATTCAAGTAAAAAATTTTATATGAAAACAACCTTGACAACCAACAATATGAAAACTCCCTTTACTTTATATGAAAAAGTAAAACAGTGAAGGTCCTGCTTTTCGAAAACATCGACCAATCTCATCGGCTTTTCGATGTTTTTTTAAGGCCAATGGTTCTTTCAAGTTACCGCCGATGCCGATGGCTAAATTGTTGAACCATCGGCACCGATACATCGGTCCAGTCCTATTAGGTATTGGCCCAAAGAGAACTGTTGAAACTAAGCATGAGTTTTGCAGACTGATTATGTAGTTCTAAAAGCTTGTCGCAGTCGGCTACAAAACTTTCTGCCACTGGGTACCTAGGAAAGTTTTAATGTTTATTACAACAAAAATTTTCAAATTGTGTTGAATTTAATGTGTCATACATTTAAAAACTACCCTTGGAAATTTAAAAATAAATTTTAATTAAAAGTGCTCCAAAATTAACCTGCCGACCAGTCTACCCGCTCATATCTTTAAATTTTCATGTTTAGTTAACATGTCTTGTTGACATTAACAATAATAAGAATATAGGCTGAAGAAACTGGATGAAATTTTCAAATTACTTTGGCAAAATTAGGGAAGTGAAGAAAATTAAATTGTCTCTCAGAAATAAACTATTTCTGAAGCAGAAATCATAAAAGAAAAAAATTGGCAAAATCGGTAGTATAAAAAACAACCATCAAGATCATTTATCTGCTGATTAATCATCTGATTAATCAGTTATTTGCCCAATTTGCTTAACGGTGTAACCTTACTCAATACTTCAAACTTCATAAGTAAGGCACCCTTTTAATGGTTTCTTTCACTGCTTTTGGAGAAAAATAAACAAGTACACAGGATAAGGGAGAGGATGTGACAGAGGATTTCAGTTTACTAGCTGCTTGCTTTATTTGCACAATAAATTATAGAATAATTCAAAGCTGTACTGATCTTCTCTCAACTCATGATTCTTTTAATGAGTCAGTGACAAAAAAATTTGATGTCCAAACTGTTAATAACAAAGAATTCATAGAAGATTTAACAAGACAAACAAAATAATGACATTTTTTTATGACACTCACGTTAGATTTGTCATTAAAAAGAATATTTTAGACTTTTTTTTTCAAATTATATAACTACCAAGTTTAAAAAAAAAAAATGAAAAAAACTTACTCAACAGTTTTAGAAGCTTTTTGACCATCTAATGTTTCATTATTCAGTTCTTCATCAAACTTAAACTCAAGTTCATCCATTTCTGACACTTTGGAATTTTCTTCTTTAATGCCCTGAAAGTACAGGAGAGATTTAAATTTACAAAACAAGTCTACTAGCTCTGCCTGCAGTACAAATTTAAATGAAGTCACCTAAGAGCCCATTGTTGATACTTCCAATGTTTTCATTATTTAATGGAATTTTTAGATCAGAAAAAGGTTACATCTTCAATTTTCATTTTTCAATCTTAAGGGCATTTTAATCACATGTGAGAAATGGAGTACATAACTCCCCCCCCCAAAAAAAAAGAGCCAAAAATCATCTGATTTGACAGCTGGAAGTTTATCATTGTGAAATCAGAAAATCTTGAATTTGAGCTGGAAGCAATCATTATAACTATTCTGATTAACTGAGAAACGTAGTATGAACCTCATTTAATGCTAAAAACTTCGGGTTCTCAAAAAATATACAAATTTTAACTACATCAACTAAATAAAAGAAACTTTTTTGACAAACAGTAATAAAACTTCCAGTAATAAAACAAAGTTAATCAGATATTTAATGTTTGTAGAAATTAATTCAAACAGTAAGGTTAATTTTCAAGAAAAATATCTTAATCAATTGGACATGTAATACTGGAGTATTAAATGACAAAATGCATTAAGAGCCATTTTTTAATTAAATGTTTGACAACTTGTGATGTGCATGCCTTTAACTTTCTTAGAACTATTAGGATACGTTAGTAGTACTTTGATGAAAAGAAAAGAAATATGACTAGTTTGATCATGGTTTTTAGTCAAAGTTTTAAGTTACAAATTTATGGTGTAAATTATGGGATTATTTTACATCTAAAGCCATGAGTATTTTCTAGTGGATCACTTATAGCTTTGAGGGTTTAGGTCTGTGAATACTGTTTTGTCTTCTTAAACCCTAAGTGATCGGACATCATGTTTCTCAAGCATCATATTATTTTAATAAATTCATGTCATTAAATTTCTTCCAAATTGTCAACAAATCACTAATAATTAACAGGATTAGAAAAAAATAATCTAGGAATCTAAAAATTAATAAGCATCTATATACTTACATTAGAACTTGAATGGTTCAAAAATTTGTATTGATACATTATTATTGAAAGCTGCTGAGTAAAAAATAGAGTAGTTGGTAAAAACAGTAATTATTTTGAAATAAAAGTGCTTTATGAAGCATATACAATACCGGGTTGCCTATCCTTAAGAAAAAAAAATGAAGAGAATATGTGTTGATTTTGAGGAGCATTTTGCACGTTTTTGCAGATTTGTTTAATGTTGAGTTAAAATCATTAAAAAAAAAACTACAACTACTTCAGTCTGTGTCGGTTAGTGGTTTGATGATCTAAAAACTAACATAAAAATAATTACTTTTCTGCTAGTAAATTTATTCATACATTTGAGTACTAAGAAGTTCAAGGTTTCATACCTATACATAGCTTGTCATTATAACGTAAAAATGAAAAAGATAACAATAGAAAATATTGACTATTATTAAAAGATTTAAAGTTATGATTTTAAGACTTTGAATAAGATTAAATTGTGAATATATTTAACTGACAATCCATTGAAAATCAAGAGCATCTAAAGTAAGGTCAATTGGTTTTTATGGCATTCTTTAAGTCTTCTTTGGTAAAAAAAAAGTCTGATACCTTTAACTTTATGTAAGCATTTGTGCAATTGCTTGAACATGCTCAGTCAATGAATTTTTGCAAGAAGTACAAAGCAAAATAACTTCTTTGGAGATGGGCCCATCATTTGGATTTGAGGGGGGGGGGTATACTTAATACAGATTTTGCAGAAAGACAAAAAAGGACCCTGCCCACTTGTTTGAAAAATTATCAAATTTTCAAAGAAAGGGGGGTCAACTGATGTCCTGAATGATGGCTGATCGCAGGGTTGCAAAATTTCAGTGTTTATTGGCAAACTCAGAGAAAGAGAAGCAGACACCAACCCAGTGCTCTTTCATATACTTTTTAAAATAAATTAATTATAAAAGCTCCCAACTTTCACATGCTAAAAGAAAACTTGTCACAAAAAGAATTAAAATACACTTGAATATTCAATAGTTAAAAATTTGATAAAGTTCATACTTCCATTGTAGATGACTTAGTTCTCCATCTTGTTTCCTTTTTACCGCCATTCATTTGTAACACATTTGGTTTCTGAGATAGATCTGTTTGTACAGCACTTCCAGAACTAACTTCAGTTCCTGAGCAAAGAGAAATGTATTTGAATTTCTCAAAAAAATTGTCATGGTCAACAACAAAATGCCATCTACTCAAACTGTTAATGAAATAAAATTTGCTTGATATAATGCACTTTATGAAAATATTCTTTTTTGTGATTTCCTTGAGACATTCAAATAGTTAAAACGCTTTTTGAGCAAATCACACATCACTTATACAGCAGAACCTTGATTAGTGATCTCTTTTGGTAAATAAAAAATTCAAGAAAATATACTCAAAAATGGCTGGCAAGAGACAGCAAAAACTTGAGATCTGGCTTTAATCATGTTCACATTTATAAAATGGTTATTAAAAATAACGTTTTTAACAATACTACTACAGTTATAAACAATATTTTTCAAAAAATGCGACAGTCAGGAAATGCAATGTAAATGTCGATTCATACTTTCCAGAGATTTAAAAGGATAAATTATGCAGGATTAAAAATAATAAAAAACAAAACCCCCCTCATAAGAATGTTGTTCCATTAAACAAGAATATAAAATTTCAATAGAAGTATAAAACTTTTGTACCTGGCAATACATAAGGCTTCCCAGGAATAAAAATTGGAGCTTCTGGATGGAAGTCTGATGATAATGCATCATGAATCGGCCAAAGATGAGGATCATTTCTTGTTCTTACGAGAGAATTATCTTTGACTTCTAAATTGTCACTAGCAGAAATTGACTTAGAAGAGAAAAACAGAAAAATTACATACAGAAGTTGAATATATTTTATCAAAAAGCATAAAAATAATTTTCTGAGTTCATGAAATAAGATTGTGACTAACTGAACTGTATTTTAGGAACTTAATGTTTTAAAACTCATAGCATAAAACTCTGCTTGACAAACAACTTTGCACAAAAGTTTTGAATCACCATATCAATCGATAATGAACTATTTAGAAAAAAAAACTTAATATACTTGCTGGCCCATTATATGCAAGAAATGCAGTCCACTCTTGATTCAATAAACTTCCATTTAACAAAATGTCCAATTAGAATTTCTACATAGCCTTCAATTTAACTTGACATTCAATAAATATTTGATCTGACATAAATGGCACCACGGCTGACAGGCCCATATCAATACTGGAGAATAGCACTAACCTTCAAATGATTAGTAGCAAAATTTCATGACAATTTGACATTTAGTCAGAAGTTAACCCCTTTTGGGTGAAACGGTTTTTGTTACTATCAAAATAGTAGGTACAAAAGAATTCTGTCCATTGATATAACACTTTTTTATTACTGAAATTAAATGCAAACCATCATGAAACAACAGAGATGCTGAACTCTATCACCCAGAACCAACAGTTGTTCCAAAAAAGATTTTATAGTTCATGAAAAAGGTTGGGTTAATGGTAAACTGCAGTTATATGAAATAGCAGATCTTAAAAATATCAGAAGATAGTCAAAAATTTTAAACCAGCATGAACATTAGGGTGGATCGAAAAAAAACAAAATTTTGAATCTTAATATGGAATACCTGCCAAAAGCTGTGCATGTGTAGGTACAACACACGTGTAAAATATTATCAAGTTTGAACAACTCTTTAAGGGTCCTACCAAGACTTGAATTTCTCCAAAAATAGAAAAAAAGATCAATTTTCGAAAATTTTAATGAAAATACTAGTGTTTAAAATTTTTGTTATAATATGGTTAAAATGCTTCCTTCGAACACTCTTTTCATGTATTTTCCCAATTATTTACAGTCTTTGCACCATTAAGCTCGCACATAAGCCGTTAAGTTTCGTGAAATTAACCAAAAACTGACTGTTTTTAAGCTTTTTTGCACATTGCAATATTTCTTCTTTTAAAGTCCAGTTTTCTTTTTTACAACGCCTGTACAGAATGCAGTTTTAAACGGAAGTGAAGTTAAACTTTATTACATTAACAGCCCAGAATCCACTAAAAAGAAATGGCTTCATTTCAAGTTCCATTCTACCTTTTCCATCTGCCGAGCCACATGTATTAAGTATAAATGTATTATTCATTTTATATTAGAAGTAAACTATCAAAATGATTTAGTTGTATTAACTAAAAAAACATAGAGAGAAGTGCATTGGTTATAAAGAATGTATATTTACTCACACACAGTTGCTCTGACATATAAACATCAATATTTCACAAAATGAGAGACTTGAAAAGTATCAGTTAGTTAAAGCCACATAAAATAGTCAGTTCGTCACATCCATTCATGAAACCTCTTTGAAATAATTTTTTGATTTAAACGATGACATGATATTTCGAGGTTAGATTTTTGCTCATATGAAGTCATCTCTTGCCGATTGACAAACGAAAAAGCTTCTGTCACCATATTAGCACAGGGTTCCACCACTTGCATGTGACAGGGGATCTAAACGAACGCAAAATCGGCATTGGTATTTTCAATCTATTGTTGTATATTTTAATTAGATATGCCAGCTATAATAGGAGAGCAGGGTGGCAGTTATTGCACATTCTTGCCGGTTGATAACATCATAGTAGTCTGATGCATTAAAGTTAATCTTTGAATTATAGAATTCTCTTATTTCTTCATGAACAGAAGCCACTTGTGTGGCCTTCAAAATCTTCTCAATGCCAGTTCTATGATGTACTTTCGTTTATCAGTGATCACTGTTAAAAGAATTTTTTCCAGGTGGCAAAAATAGGCATTTCGTTCAATGACAGAATCAATAATTTTTTCAGATTTTCACTTACGTAACGAGATGCTGTAACAACCCTGATCAGGAACAGCAAAGTTTTGTTTCAATTCCAGAAGAAGAAAAACTTGCAACGGCTATACTTCCGCCAACAGAGCCATCAACATCTTTTGGTGTCACTTCAAAAGTGGAACAAATGAGGCTTTCTTTGCAAACGCTATCAAGAGTGTGCTACTAGTACGGCATTTCTGACAGATGTGCGATGTGCTGCAGCAATTGCTTCAAGAATATTACAGGATTTTGGTACTGTGTCAAAAAATTATCGCTCTAAAGTCGTTGATAGGAATAAAATTCAAAGACAGCGACAGGAAGTGTCACAGGTGAAGTAAGTGCTTCTCTTCAAAACCTGCAAAGGTTTGAAAAGTACATTTTTCGATAGCCGAAAAGACAAAACTATGACAAAAAGAAATGGTTGAAGACAGATACCATAGAAGAACCATAAGCAAGGAATCCATGGTTGAAAAATCCAATTCTTTTTATTTGGGTCATGTGACGCCAACTTCTGGAACGGGAAAACATGTCGAGATAGCAATGTGATTTTTGAACTGAAAATTTGTTTAAGCCTTAAGGATCTTTTAGCTTTTGCTGTGATGGCACGGTCACGAATACCAGAAAAAAGAACGGTGCAATTGCGGCCATAGAGAATAAAATTAGACATCCTGTCCCATGGTTAATCTGCGAACTGCATGCAAGCAGCCTTTGCGTCACCTGTTCACATTACTTAATGGTGAAACTGCTGGTCCATGTGAATTTTTGTAGGACCAATAGGTAAATTGCTAGACAGGTGCGACAATTTACCACTGATGCAGTTTGAAGCAATTACGCTCCTTGTCGTAGGTTCTGGGCTGTTAATGTAATGAAGATGAAGTATAATTTCATTTCCATTTAAAACTGCATTCAACTCAGTCATTGCAAAAAAAAAAAAAAAAAAAGACTTTAAAAGAAAAAATATTGCAATGTGCAAAAAAGATTGAAAAAAGTCAGTTTTTGGAAATTTTACGAACTTGTGTGCGAACCTAATACTGCTAAGAATGTAAATAATTTTGAAGATACATGAAAAGCGTGTTAAAAGGAAACATTTTAATGGTATTAGAACAAAAATTTTGAACCTTATTACTTTCATAAAAATTTTGGAAAATTGACCTTTTTTCCTATTTTTGGAGAAATTCAAGCCTTGGTAGGACCCTCAAGGAGTTGCTCAAACTTGATAATATTTTACATGTGTATTGTTCTTACACATGCACAGCTTTTGGTAGGTATTCCAAATTAAGATTCGAAATTTCATTTTTTTCGATCCACCCTAATGAACATGTGTAAGCTACTTTAAAAACGGATGCATGTTAGCTCTTTCTTTTGCTTGGAATTCTTATGTTAGTATGAGACAATGAATAAATCATAGATCTACTATTACACATCTAAGTCTAAACAATCATTAGCAAAGTTGACAGTAGTCAGCCGAAGTCCCTCACATGAATCATAATTCAAAAATCCTTTGAGGCAGTGAAAGGTAAAGGGATGTAAGTGGCAAAATTAAAACTTTGGAGATAATCAGTACAAATAGTAGGGGCTTTTCTCATTTGTCTTGGGCCAAGAGATAGTACTAGATAGTACTGCAATGAAAGCCTACCTAGGACGTTATCGTTAAACTCATTTTGCTCAAAATTTGAAAATGTCCTGTGCTTCTCACTGCCTCATTTGGGAAAGTTATGGCATCTGTACTTTGGGACAAACATGGATTTTGCTCATCGATGATTTAAGAAAAGTAAAACTATCGATAGGGAATACGACATGGCATATTGGATTGATTCAGTCTAGAAATCAAGAAAAAGGAGCTTCACATGTAGAAAAAAAAAATACAATTTCACCAAGTAAACACACTGCTTTACCAGTCATGAAATCAATGATCAAATTGAATGTTATCATTTTTAATTGCTTCCCAGACACATATTTGCCACATATTCCATGCGGCTACGAACATTAGATCAAAAAAACAAATTCTCTCTAATCCATTGTTTTGAAATTACCACAGCTGTTTCCCTAAAACCAATTAAATTCCGACTTAACATCAGATTGCCATGAATATTTGCCATGCATCATTTTAAAGATAGTACCACCTAGACAAGGGAGGATCCAGAAAATGTTCAAGGATGGGGCAACTGTTTTTTACTCTTTACTTTTTGGAACTTTCTAAAAACTTTCGAAGGAGTGTACTGATCCCTATTGCTTCCCATTATGTAATCAAAGGTGTCCTACAGTTGTTTCTTTTGAAAAATATCCAGGATGAGCTTTTGAACCTATCACTAATATCATTTAAGATTGTCTACAATTATCATTTTGGAGCTTCAATTTCAAGAAAAATCCTGTAGAAAGTTCCAGTCTCTATCCCCAGAGTAGTAAGAGATGGGAAATGATTGTATTTTCAAGACTTAAATTCCGGAAGAATTTTCAGGGAAGAGCTCCCTTTGTTCTAGCACCATTCAAGATTATGTAAAATTGCGTGTTTGGAACTTTAATATCAAAAATATATCCTGTATCTTGGGTCAAGGAGGGGGCAATCACCCCCATCACACCTCCCTTGAATCCTTGTGCTTGGGTCTGCCAACAATGGTGCAATTTATACATCAGGAGGGAACCTTATTTAATCACAAGTTAAAAGAAATTTACAAGCAACTTTCTCTCTGGATGACTAAAAATAATTTCTATGTAAACAAGGTCTTTTTGAAAAAATTGAAATTTTTTCTTCCACTTTGGGATTTTTTGTGACTTAATAAAACGAGCCTGATTAGTTGCCCTAAAAGGAATGCCCACACACACACAAACTAAGAGTAAGGGCTCTTAAAGAACGAACTATCTGGTTTTCACCATGTTGATGAAGACATTGCAATTGTTAACTACCCTACAGTAAAAAGTGTGCCTAAAATTTTGTAAAATATTAGATGTATCAATTTTTCATTAAGTGTACAATCATTTGTAATGATATAAGTATTACCTTAAATTGACATCTTATATTTTCTGATTATAATATACAGTGCCGCAACTTATTAAAATCCCATTTGAGCTGAGGACATTTGATTTTATTAAGTAGCTGATTTTATAAACCAGCACACCTACACTTAAAAAAGAAAAAAAGGTTTTCAAATAAACATACTTTTAAAAAGATATGGATTACAATATTTATATTTTATTTTAAGTGTTTCAGAAAAGTTGACACATTGAATCAACATGAGGAGCATTTTTTTTTATTTACACAGTTGTCTTAAAATATTGGTGTATTGTTTGATTATCAGAATTTGGAAGTATTAGAGATTCGGCAATGTTAGCACTTTTTTAACTTCCAGCATTAATTCCCTCTTTGCTGTGAAGTTCATCCAAGACATAGAGCACTTTTCTGAGATCCATTGCAAATGGCAACTTTAGTACTCCCCCATCTTCCGAGACGGATTTCTCCTCTTGGTGTGACATACCTTTTTTAACGTACATTTAACAGCAATTTTTAACGTACGCTCTCCAAAAACTTGATTTTATAAAATGATAATAGTTTTAACATAATTTGACACTGCAATGATTCTGATCTTCCAGATTTAACTTTAAAAAGCAGCTGATTTTAAAATTCAATGATTTTATAAGTAGAGGTTACTGTATCTCCTTATTTAAGGGAAGTAGGATAGTTCTTGCAAATATTCAGATTGCTGTACATACAAGATGATTATTGTTGCCGGTAATTTATTCCCAGCACATATGTTAGTTTTTGAGGGAGAGCAATGGATATGCATGTTTGTTGAAAAACTATTGTCAGTTTCAAATAGTTTGCATCTTTTGCATTATTTTTTAAAGCCAGATAATACATTTTAAAAATTGATATTTTAATAAGATTTTCTTTTAAAAGTTATTTATCAAGTACACAGTAATTTACCAATATTGAAGAATTTTTAAATAATATTAGTGAAAATGAAACAAAATGACGATTATACTTTGAAGGGATTGATACATTTTAAAAAGAATATACTCTGCAACAGAGCATACTAGAACTAGGCATAAAAAATTTGGATATCATTGTTGAAAAATATCAAAACACATCAAACAGTACGTCAAGGTAGAAATGAGATTTTCTTTTTTCAAAAATATCAGGGTTGGTGTTTAGACACTAAAGCGGAAGTTGTTGCGCTAATTCATCAGAAGGAGACAACTTCTGTATAATTTTAAGTCCTAGAAACCCAAAGAACTAAAAAAATAAAAAAAAATAAAAAAATGCTCCCCCCCCCAAAAAAAAAAAAATCAGGGAAAAAGTAGAAAATTTATTTGGGAATTGTGCTTTCATATTTTGAGGAGCAAGAGGAATCAACAGAAACAAATAAAAATGACCCTATCTCTTTATCAGCTATTCAAACACACCCCTATTGTTGACCAAACAATCCATAATTAGTGATGGACAGGAGATTATATTGATGTTCTATGGAGGTTAGAGAGCAAAATGTGGAACCTGTTCTATCACATCCCATTGTACTCTGTTCTAGGAACAAAGCTTCCTCCCCCTTCAACTTTTATCTTGAGGAAAGTCCTGAAAACAGTAATAAAGGACAAAGTAAAAGAAAGTACTGTATCAAAGCATCCTTTTGGATTAATACAAGACAATAGTACAGTAGAAGCTTATCTATTTCACATGCATGTATCCAGAATTTCTTCTAAAAATCAGAATTTGGAACTCCAATAAAAAGAAAAGAGAGAAAAAAAATAAATAAATGGGGAATATGTTCCATATCCTACTAAATACAGTTCTGAACTTCACACTTTTTTTTTTTTTTTTGTTGTTAAACTGCATTTTAGGCAGTGAGAAGCAAAGGGATGTAAGTAAGGGATGAAAGCCTACCTAGGATGTTATCTTTAAATGACTTTTACTCAAAACTTGAAAATGTCCACTTACATCCCTTTGCTTCTCACTGCCTCATATAAAAAATCGACTTTGACACGAAGACACTTTTAAGCTTGTATTCTTTCTCTTAATTCCCTCCTTTCTGATCTGCTATTTGTCATTTTGTACTTGAAAAAAAAACCACATAATTTATCCTACCACTTTAAAAATGCATTTTAAAAATAGAGCGAAAGCCAAAACAGATATATTGTACATGAGAAAATAATTTTTCACATATTTTTTTTTCAAGTGTATTATTTGAAAATAATTTCAGAATGATAATCAAAGAAAATAAGGGTAAAAAGTAACTGATTTAGCTTATTTCCTAACTTTTTTTTATCACTATATAGTGAGATGATTTTTACAGGCATACAAGTTATACATCCTCATATTTTATAATTATACATCCCATCACATAAGTTGTTGAAATTAATAAGACTTATGCTTAAAATTTAAGAAGCTCAATTCTTCCACTGAAGAATTCTAGTTTGTTTCAGTAACAGGTCCCTAGGATCTAGGTCAGTGGTTCCCAACCCTTTCCCATTTGCAAAAACTTTCTAAACTCCAAAAAAAGTTGACAAACCTCTTGGGTAAAAAAAAAAAGAAAAAAAAAGTGCACACACACACAACATAGACACTAAAATTTGGGAGATTTTTTTTTAGCTTGATGCTGCTCCATACTTTATAACAAGAACAAAAATATAATTGCAAAATATTCTCGCCTCAGAGCAACAGTAGGATATCTTATTGTTATTCCTGGAATTCGATGTCTTAGTGTTGCACTGAGGCGACGATATAGAATTCCAAATATTGCTACGCACTAAAATGATTGCAAACACATGAATGGAAAACAAATTCACAACAATTAAACACAGTGATTATTCAGTGTTGGGCTTCAATCTACTTAGAAAAATTTTTTAAAATAAAATATTAGTGGAACAAAGAGCTCTAAGTTTTGCTGAAATTTTTCTGACACAAGGGTATATTTATCTCTATCACCAAATCAGAAGTCAATTAAAGAATGATCTTTAAAATACCTTTCAGGGAGCTGTCTCAAATTAGCTAAATTAACTTTTTTCTTCCAGTAAAATGAGAATGGTCTCTAGGTTTAAGTCTTCTTGAAAAGGAATTCAAGCCAAGCTGTTTGATAAGGTTGTACTGCGCACATTAATCGTTTGATTGCTTAAGGATTTTTCTTGTAATTACGCTATAAGTGCAGAGTAAAATGCGTTTATTGAAAAATAATAGAAGCGTCTATTTTTTAATACACGCATTTACTCAAATTTTTACACAAAAGGTAATTTTTAACAAAACAAATATTTTATGCTCACTTACTACAAGTGAAATGTTCAATACAAATCTCCTAAATTATTTGTTTAAATTTAGCACAAATTTCGTTGCATGGCTGAATTCTATTTATTTTATTTTTGCTGTGAAACCTCACACTACCAAACTTTCCTCACAAAAAGTTTTCTAAAGTAATTAATTTTCCATACTTCCTGTGGTATTTTTGGGTTGCTAGCCATTTTTTCTCTTTTTCGACAACAAAACTTGAAAAAAAAATTGTAATCTATGTAGTGTGAAAACTATCTCAACGAACAGCGCGATCTCACTTCTGTGTATTTTTGGCTCAACACACGGGAAGAGTGATGGCTCTTTGTCAGACTCAAATGGTAAAGAAACTAAACTTCAAACTATTTAAGATGCTCACATATGCTCCATGTAATATTTTGATCAAGTTTAATCAATTTCTTTGATCAAAAGCTTCTGAAAAACTAAGGCTTTCAAATTCATTCATCTGAAGACATAGTATTCACAAGTAGAGCTTTTTCAGCATGGCATCTGGAGTATCATTCTCAAATAAACGCCAAAACTGGCGCTTTGCAATGACAGATTAAATTATTTAAATGTAAAATATGTCAGCAAGTATGCAAATATTTTCATGCTAAGAGTATCGCATGTGTGAAACCAAAATTAAAATAAAAAAAAAAGGAGCAAAAATTTGCTTGAAACCGATTGAACATGAGACTTCATCAGAAACAGGCATGTTAAAACTCCACCATTACAATTTTTTGTCACAAACCCCCTGAAAACCTCTCGCGAACACTCAGGGGTTCGCGAACCACCGGTTGGGAACCTCTCATCTAGTTGAAAGCGAACACTGAATAATAACTTCTAATGCACTAATGTGAGAACTGCAGTTATTACACGATCTACACATGACACTATCGCACACACAGCACAGCACTTTACTAAGCAGATATTGAAAATGTTCCTCCCCCTTTTTTATTTCAAAGTTATTGTATACCTCAAGGACTTTCGTTATATCTTTAGTCAATGCTTGCACACGATTAAAGCTTGCAACTAAGGAAATTGGTATATAACCATCAGCATCCATTCTTCTCCGAATAAAAAAGTCCTTTTGCAGGTTTTCTTCACTAAAATAATACTCACTAAAAGAAAATAAAACAAAGAATAATGATTCAATAGCTGTCTTTTCCATTAAAAATGATATCTGGTAATAAATTAAGAGAAAATCACGAATTATTCCATACACACACATTTAAAAATATATTTAATACACAAGATTATTTATTGAACACTATTTGAAGTCTATATCATCATTACACTGATGCAACAGCTTATTGTGGGTCCTGTTTCAGCGTGGGTCAAATTTTTTCCAGTTGGATCTACTTTTTACAGAAGTTTTCTAATTTGAGGATTTGATAGTAACTTTAAAAAGACCATTATTTAAAATCTATGATGTTTATTATAAAAAGCGATTATTAATTATTCTATCATAAACAAATTCAGTTCTATTGGAAATGCTTAGTAATATTGTTTTTTTTTTACCTAAGTAGTTCAACTTCGGAATTCTCTAGTGATAATCTATACTGTAAAATCTCAGCATGTTTGCTGTTATAGGGCTAAGAGAGGAGGATATATAAATGTTTTCAAATGAAAAATACACATGATGAAAATGTTTTTTGTAAATGGGTCTCAAGAAAGTAACTTTTGAATAAATATAATTTTCAATTTCAAAACTTTATTTTTTTTTTCATTCTAACATGACAGTGTTACCTACTAGAAACCACCATAAACAATAGCCCAGCTATTTTCAAATTATTTAATTCATGAATAAAAAACACAGAAAAATACCTTGTTCATATAGGGGGGGGGGGAATTTTACTGTTTGAAAATATAGGCCAATTTAATATTAAAGTAGTAATTTTGTTTAATTGTGCCAAAAAAGAGCTATTTTAATGATTAGTGTGAATCTAATACTAAGCTCTCTTAATTAAAGTACGACTTAAATTTTAGTTATCCTTTGAGTTCAAATTTTTGTCAAAAAACTGTATAGTATTAATATATTTCCAAATTAGTAAATTTGAGAATATAAGGGCAATTTATAATTTTAGTAGACTGTCTAAAATTGATGTATTTCCACCTCTATCATTTACTCTCACCTCAGCAATAATGATATTGAGTCATTCCATGTCAACTGACCTAATTTTTCAAATCGTCCCCACTTGACCACCTCCGATTTAGATGAAATTTATAGAGGCGTAGAGATGCCTTTGAAACTAACCTATGCAAATTTTCAGCTTCTTAGATCCAGATCCTGAGGATCTAGAATCTCCGAAAAATGTGATCCATGATGGCGGATTAGCTTTTTGTGCCAAATTTCCAAGTTTACACCAAGTTTACAGGAAATTTTATTACACTGGAAACCTGAAATTTGAGGCGCTTAAAGTATATTAGACCGTTAGTATATTCAAGTACTTCTGTGAATTTGAGCTCGTTAGATTTTGTGTAGCATGAGCGTGAACTTGTGAAAAAGCGCGATGTGAAATTTTTTTCCTGGATTTTAGGTTGTCATAAAAACTGAACAAAAATAATTCAAAAGCTCGTCCTGCGTGATTCCATTGTAAAAGTGCTTGTTTTTAATGGGTTACAGTTACAGAGCTTAAATATCTATTTTCTAGAAGATATTGTGTTTCAAAGTGGCTATCAAAACCGTTCAAGTGAAAAATAGCCGATTTTCAAAGCACTATAGCTCAAGTTTGTCACCTCGCATCTTCTTTTCGTTTATACCATTAGAAATAACACATTTTTTCTTTCAAATTAAGTTTTTCCTTCGATGGCGTTCTTTTGAATAAGGATGAAAAACGAGCTTGAAATTATATCTGTCATAACGAATTGCCATGTTCAATCTCAGATTACGGGACATTTTATAACACTGGAAGCCTGAAATTTTAGGAGCTTTAAGTACTTTTAGTTGTCAACACGTTCTAGTATTTTTGTGAATTTGAGTTCATTAACTTTTGTGTAACACATATGCAAAGTCTGGACAAACGCAGCAGAGAAACGTTTTCCTGGATTTTAAAATGTCATAAATTCTAAACTCATTCAAATGCTCAAACTTTGTAATTCTATTGTCAAAAAGCATGTTTTTAATGGGTTATAGTTGCAGAGCATAAATATTGATTTTCTAAGAGATATTGGCATCCAATGTGTATCAAAATAGTTCACATGAAGAATAGCCTGTTTTTAATGTCCTGTAGCTCGTTTGTCACCTTGCATCTTCTTTTTGTTGGTACCATGAGATAGAACATATTTTTTCTTATAAAAATAATCTTTCTTTTTGATTGTGTTCTTTCAGATAAGTGGGAAAAATTGAGCCTGAAATACTATTTGTCGCTAGCGAGAAAATCTCGTTCTACAATAAATAAAGAATGGTGAATACCGTGACAACCGACTTATAGGGATTTTGCAACTGTTATAAGTTAGAAAAACTATTTCTGACTAAACTTTGTGAGACCCTATTTAGAAAAAAATCATTCTAGAACTCATTTTTATTATTTTTTTATAATGTTACAAAAATAAATAAAATGTTAAACATAATTACTATTCTCGGTTTGAAAAATTTGAGTAGATCAAAAATGAAAAGTTTAGTTTTTAAGCCTGAGGAAGCTGCACTCTCGATTTTACATTGTTCCTGATCCATTTAATCGGTTTGGTTGAAATAATTTGTTTCTAAAAAAGAGCTATTTTTTTGTTTCTGCTTCTTTTTTTCCCCCAGACACTTTTGCTCATCAACTGAAAACGTCTTTTTTCAAATAAAATAATCTTTTGGTTTTTAAGAAAAAATTTAAAATTTACGCATATTCAGCACATTTTAGTAGTAAAATAACATTAAAGGCATTATTGTTTTGACTTAAATCAAAACAAAAAAGTGCTAAAAAAATAAATAATAAGAGAAAGGAAAAACATGTACAATAACTTACATTTCAAATTCAACCAAAAACCTAAATTAAACATATGAAGAAAATATTGAATTCCTTATAGAACTTTTAATTAATAATTGAGGTTTATCAGCATAAATTTCGCGCAGAAAATTATCTGAACCCATGCAGCATGTGATTATGGGTCATTCTCCAGAAAATGTAACTTTTAAATGCAAATATTTTTCAATGTTGAAACCTTTTGTTCTCTTTTTTTATTCATTCTTTCATGAAAGTGTTACCTACTAGAAGTAACCGCAAACAATGGCCCAGCTGAGTTCCATTTATTTTACTCATAAATGAAAAAAAAATTAAAATGCCTTGTTTACGGAAATAAAAAAAAATGAAAAAATACTTAAAAATTGAGGCCAATTTAATATCAAAGTAGTAATTTTGTTTATTGTGCATACAATCAGCTATTTTAATGATGAGTGCGAATATAATATTAAGCTCTCTTAATTAAAGTATGGGTAAATTAGTAGTTTCAAATGTATGTTAAAAAATAGTTTTTAGTAAATTTGAGGCTATACTGGCAATTTATAATTTTGGCAGAATGCCTATTACTGATGTATTTCTCCTCCATCATTTATTTTCACCTCAGAAATAATGACACTGATAAGGTCTGTCACGGAGGTGAGGAATTTGCCATGAATATAGGCCTAATAGATACATTTTTCAAGGAATTGTTTTTTTCTTCGTTGATAGAATCTGCACATGTTAAGCATATGAAAACATGCTCACTTCTTTTTTTACATTAATTTACAACCCTGAAATTCAAGTTCAAAGAGGTGAAAGTCAGATTAACCACACTAAGTTTTTAAAGCAAAATCTATCTTCTTGTTTTTCGACAAAAATCTCACAACTTCAACTATAGCTGAAAATAAACAAGGGGCTTCCCTTGTATCATAGAAAATAAAAATCGACGTCATTACTGCCACGTGTTAATGAGGAATGGTATTTTGAGTTTAGGTAACAGAGGTGAGAAGTGTGTGACAGACCTAACTATCCTACTAAAACGAATTAAATCACAATAGAAAAAAATTGAATATACTTGAGCATTTAGTGTTTGAGACACTTGTGAGGAGAAAGTTGTAGAAAATAAGTTTGTTGTTTTATTTAAACAAGTTATTAAGCATCATTATGAGCTACATCAGGTGTGTGACATGCGATTGAGGTGATAATCCACATGTTGTGAAGCAAAAGAATATTTAAAAATTTTTTTTTCAAAAAATGTTGAGATTTAAATGGATACATTTATGTGGGAATGTAAAAAATATTGTTAAATGAACTATTCTTAAAAAAGCTATTACTGTAAAGTGCGTGTGACTTAAAAGTTACTTTTTGAAGAATGACCCTTATGGGATGTGTTAAAGATCCCTCGAGTAAATAGCTGGCTCAGGCATTCTTGGCTTAGTTGAATTTCGTGTGCATTTTTGAATAATGATCCCAGGTGCCTTCAAAGAGTGGTAACTTGGCAACAAAACTTTTTAGTACTATTGATAATTACGCTTTAACCATGGCATCTGACACTGGATGCCATATTTGAGAATTGCACAAGGTCTTCAAAAGGCAATGGTCCTTAAGAAGCTCCTTTTTGGAAAGAAGAAAAAAAAAAGTCAGTTTAATATCATACACTGTGTGACCAAAAGTATTGGGACACTTTCAAAAATTTAATTTTTTAAGGATTTCTGATGAAATAAAAGATGAATTGCTTTGGAACTTCTGTCATGTAAAAGGTATGATCCAGCTGTCATTTTCCAATAACAATAAAAGTTACATTACTCTTGCATTTAGGGGATCAGTAACAAATTGAGGAAAACAAAAATGGTTTTTGATCATGATTCATCGTAAAGAGCTGGGAATAAGCTGTAAGTTTCTGAAATTAGTTAGCTGACCAAATACAATTATTTTACCTATTTTTGAGCAAGTATCACTGATATTAGCGAAGGTATGAGCATTTCTTTCAAAACTACGAAATTTTCCATCAAACCTTAACAATTCAAGTTATCAGTGATCTAATGAGCCCAATTTCAACAATTCTTGGATAGGCAACGAGTCGTTCGCAAGTTTGCAACATTTGTTTGCACTCGTTCAGTGTGAGTCATGATAAAAACAAATTATTTGCAAACAACCTCTCCTGATGCATCGCCTATCCAAGAATTGCTGAAATTCGGCTCATTAAATCGCTGATAACTTTCTGAACTTTTAAGATATTGAACTCGAAGTTTATTATGAGTTGAAGAATCTAGATAGGTTTCAGATTGTGAAAGTTATAAATTGCTATCTTTTGCGCAGGCACAGTGATAAATTAATTGCTTTAAATGTGCATACTTTGAAATTTTTAACATTTCAACTTCAAATTTTAGTTTTATGCTTCTCTTGTATGCTGTCAAGTTTTTTGAAAGTTTGGTAAGCTTTGAAGAAAAACTTTGCGTGTTATGAGCCAAAACTTTCACATAAAGAAATATTCATATCTTCGTGAATATTACTGCTACCTTCTCAAATGTATGTAAAATAAGTTGAACTTAGTGAACTATTTTCTGAAATTTACAGCTTATTCTCAGCTATTTACGATGAATGATGATCAAAACACATTTTTGTTTGCCTTAATTTTTTACTGATTCCTGAAACCCCGAGAGTGATGTAACTTTTATCGAAAACTGACACGTGGAGCATACCTTTCATGTGACAAAAGTTACAAAGCAATTGGTGTCTTATTTCTTGAGAAACCCTTAAAAATATTAATTTTCGAAAGTGTCATAATACTTTTGGTCATATAGTGCACTTAATACTAACATCTGTTTCTTTACTGAATCCTTTAAAGCTTCTTCTGACATTGCATATCCACTCCAATAACAAGGATAGAATGATGAATAATATGCTATTTCTTGAGGTTGAGCATATCCATTGGCTTCATATGTAGCATCATCCTGAGAAAAAGCTAAAAGACAGGAAAACAATGAAAAAAATAAATAAATAAAATAAAAAAGATATTGATTATTACAAACTTAAAGATTTGTAATCAACTCATGCTCAGTAGAATGGGAAGATTAACTATAAGATGTAGAAAAGGTAAGTGTCTAGTGAAATATATACAGGTATCCCCCATATAACACGGTTCATTCGTTCTGTGTAGTATTGAAACCCAGTTATACAAAACTTAGAAATAATGAGAATCAAGGGATGTGTACCATGTCATATCGCACCCAAGTCTTAATATAAAAATTTTACAATTGTTTAAATTTCGGCTCTATAGAACATACAAACAAAAACTGGCAACCAAAACATACCACGGCCCACTGATCCAAAACTAAACTTGTTACAAATGACACACTTTAATTATTTTACATACCTCAAATTAAACTATTTTGAACAACAAGAAAAAACTTTATTGAATTTGTTGACTAAGAACAAAATGCATTCTATTAGAAAAACAATCTGAGTTTTTCTATAAAGTAACACCTGTCTACAACGATACTATTGGGACCTAAAAAAAAATATCGCAACAAACAGGTTATCGTTATAGACAATTTGATTATTCATGCTGACATTTTGCTGGGGCCAAAAAAAAATATTGTTATAGACAGTTTATCGTTGTAGACAGTATCGTTATACACAGGTTTCACTGTAGTAATAAAGTTTGTCTGAGCAACAACAACGAAACAAAATGTAAAATAATATATTATTTATTTGATTTCATATTTTGTATTGACTACATATTTTAATATATTATTTGCCAAATTTGCCTTAAGTTTAAACATAATGTTATATTCTTACAATGCATTAGAAACAAAATTATTTTGATCTTTTTGTTACTAGAACTCTGATCAGAAACATAAAGTACTCAAAAGTTAAAAATTAGTGTTGTATGGGGAAACTATACTTTTGAGCTGGAGACAAATTTTTTGAATAACATTCATAAAAACAAAGCAAAGTAAAATCTTTTTAGAGTTATCATACATTTTTAACAGAGTATTAAACAAAAATGAAATTAAATCTTTTAAACTTCGTGTTATATCAAAACCGTGAAGTATTAAATTCCAGTTTCGTACCATGTAATATTGAAACCATGTTGCAATAATCCCAAATTTGGTACTGTGTAATATTGAAATCGTGTTATACGAGGGATGCCTGTATATATTTCATTGTTTGCACTACAACTTCCCAAATGTCCTTAAAACTGCAACTATTCATGAAACTCATACCTCTCTTACATCTTATATTTAATCCTCCCATTCTACTGTGCATGAGTTGATTACAAATCTTTAAATTTGTAATAATCAATATTTTTCTTCTTTTATATTTTTTGCTCTTTGTTAAAAATAATCACTTATACAGCGTGTCTCTTTTTAACCTGCAAGAGCCTTATTTTTGCAACCCTTACTCCAAAATGCATACTTCGTCAAAGAAATCTTTAATAGTTAATTGAAACTTGATGTAATAACTAGAGTTAAACAAATCTCTGGCGAGCAAAAGATATCTTGGCACTAGCTATTTCAGAATGAGAGGGAAAAACATGTAGTTCCTTTTCTATAGTTAAAAAAAAATAGATAAATAAAAAGTGAAGTGATAGTTTACAAGCAAAAAATATTGACACTTAAACAATTAAGATTTTTCAATCAAACATTTTCAAACTTTTTCTAAAAAACATAATATTAACAACAACAAATGAGTAAACTCACGTAAAATTTGAGAAAGTTTTCAGTTTGAGATTTTATTCAGAATTAGATATTAGTTGTTTAGTCCCAAAATTATGTTCGGAGAGTTTTTGATTAACAAAGTAAACAAAATGGTGCCTATATGTATGCATACATATATATATTGAAAACATTATAGAGGAAATAATAACAATAGAATAAACCACAAGCCCACAGATGTGCTACACAACCAAACAAATAAGCCAGGTAAATATAAATATCAATAAAACAACAAGCAGACAAGATTACAACACATATAAATGACAAAGATAAAGCCAGAATGTCATTTATCTGTGTAACCTTGTCTGCTTGTTGTTCTATTGATATATATATGTAAGAACCGCCGCTCATGTTACATATATGAATATATATATATATATATATATATATATATATTTGGATGGCGCGCCCGGTACAGGCGGGCGTCATTGATGGTAGAGCATAATGGCCCTTTTGATCAGTCTCAATTAGGAAAAACTTAAAAATTAATATAGTAGGCCTACCACACTTTACTTGAAGATCACAGGTTAGTTCCCACGTCTATAAAGAAAAAACAGCAATCAATATAAAAATTATTGAGCGGCAAGGACGGAAAGAGTAACAATAATTATTTATACGAAAAATCGTAATGATTTGAAATGGAACGTCAGCTGAAACAAGCTATTTCTACCTCCAGAGATATAAAGTATTAAGCGGCATGCTCATTGGACGGCTGTAAATCCGCCGCAATAAGCCACGCCTACTCAACAAACATTAATGCCGGGAAAACCTAAATTGGTAGTATCAGAAGAGGAATGAAAATAAACTGGTAGATAGAAGAAACACAAAAGTGAATTAACTACCCACGCAGTTCAAGCAGAAGATTTTGGAGGGTAATTATTAACTTATCAATAACAGTATTATTTGATTTAGTTGAAACAGGGGAACCTCTTGAATTGCATTAACAGCACTTGAAAATTTGGGCAAGGGTCCTGAATTGGTGCAAGTTTCAATTTTATTTTTCCGGTTCAAGGAGAGGATGAGATTTTGTCGTTTCGGACAACTTCTATAATTAGCTAGATGTTCACCCTTGCAGTGAAAACATGAGGATGGTATGTTTGAGGGTTTTCGGTATTCTTCAGTTTTGTGCTGACCTGGACACACAAGGCAAACAGGGGGTTGTGCACAACTAAACGAGGAGTGAAAAAATTCTTGGCAGTTCCAACACTGCATAGTGTCTTTTTATCTGAGAGATTCAAAGCTGATATTAAACTCCACCAATCTCTCAAGTGACCAATTTTTTTCATTTTCGACTAGATCTTTCAAATAAATGAAAAACAAGGGCAGTTTGTTTTTGTTCATGTCCAATTTTACGCAACTGCGTAATATGTTGGGGGACATATCTTAGTATGGTTAGATTATCAGCAATCCATTTGAATAGGTAGACCGCAGATAACAATCTTATAAGCTGTTTTTCTTCAGGTAATCTATGCGAGTGATTTACAATGAAATTTTCATCAAGGTTGATTTTTAATTTTTTTGTGTGCTTCAAAACTAGGCATAGAGCACATTATCTTATGTTTAATTTTGCCGGTAATAGTAATTCCGGCCACTTCAGAAAACAGTTTAAGCCGACTATCAGAGTCGTTAGTTCCGTTAACCCAGATCGTAGGCACTTTAATTTTCCAAGGTATGGAATTCTTAACAACTTTGAAAGCGTTTTCAGTTCTTATTTCAGATTGGTCAGTTGCTTCCAAAGAAGTAAATGTTTCATTCTCAGAGTCGTTAGGATAGACTGATGAGTTAACAGTAGCAACCAAAGCAGAATCAATTTTTTCGTTTTAGCTTCATTTTTGTCAATGTTTTTCACATTAGATTTGTGGATAAACACATTATTAACTTTTTTCTTCTTCTTTTTGTTTTTCTTAACATTTCTTTCAATGAAGTGTTGAAGTTCACGGTTAGCAGTTAAATCTGTAGTCGAATGTATTCCGTCGCTAAGCTTAACGTCAGGGTTTAAATCACTGAAATCCATTAGAGTTTCATTATCAACTAATGGGGATTTCTCTACAACCTCAGAACCTCAGTATTTGTAGTAGAGTCCACTGTTTTGGGTTTAGAGATTAAATCAAAAATAAAGTCGATTTTTGAATTATTTTCTAGCTTAGGTTGGGACGTTATTGAGCCGTTCCAATTGCATACCTGAGGGGGTTTAATGCCTCAGCTGAATGGTGTTGCATTTCAAATCAAAAAGTCTAAATAAAAGTGTCAAGTCACCAGAGTTTACCAAACTAATATTACACTTATATTCAAAAACTAGATTATTAACAAAAGAGAGTAAATCGCCAATATCAATCGAATTAGAGTTAGAATTAAGTTTAGTTTCAAGTAAATTACTTTTAGTTAAATAATCCTGCATGAGACTTGGATCAAGAGAGGAACCAACACTCACCACGCTTCCGTCGAGGTCGGCAGGCAGGTTGGATTGATGAGAATTGGAGGTCGGGGTTGCGTACTTGGAATGGGGCTTTAGAGAATTTCCTTCCTCAAAGTTCGATAAAGCATTCCTTTTCGACTTGCCCCAACCATACGTCTTACTGCCTCCATCACCAGGTTCAATAAAGGCACACGGCGAAGTGTCTCGTTGTACTCGAGGTTTGGCATAGCTCATGGCGGAACTGTTTCAGGGACGTCCGCTCTCAACGAGAGCTGGCATTAGAATCGATCAACGTCCAGACATAGTTGAAGTTTGAAAATAGGTACAGCGCAGGTTACAGAGTCAAAAGTATTATTCAATTTCATATTTTCATTCAGAGCTGATTGCTTGCTCGTCACGTGAACTAGTCTTGTCTAGGGAAGCTTTTTCCCCCACACGTAAATGTTTGTGTTTTAATTAAACGTTTTCAGTTTGTAAATCATTGTTTTAGTTTAACCTATAACAGGGGAGGCGAGAAAGAAGGACATAACAGGGGACATGAAGTCTCAGAGACCGCTCTGTTTTAAAATATTTTTGTAAAATCATGTACATAATTAAGATACATTTCTGAAATTTCTCTCAGATGTTATTTAAACTCTTATTAGTAAAAAAAAAATTAGGAAAAAAATGTTTTTGAATTTTTAACTGAAATATACCTTTTCTGAGGAAATTTCGCTGGAGCCATAAGACTTTGAGAAAAGTCATATGCTGCAGTAAATAATTTATTGCTCGTAATAAAGTTACTGTTGAGCATTGATCTTTTATTAGTTGCTAACATGCGTATTTAAATAGATAATAATATGGTACCCGTCCAGCATCCACGTCCCAGGTAGACCTGTCGCCTGTAAAGTATATTATACAAAACAAGTAATTTTTTTAAGAGTTAGTTTTAATTAAAATTCATAAAACAACTGACAATTGTTAATTGTAGCAAACTACAACTAACAATTAATTGTTAACTGTAGTAAACCCCAATTAATTAATCATTAATTGTAATTTTCCACAATTACAATTGATCAATTGTTAGTTGTTGTGGTTATGTTTACCAATTAATCAATTGTTAATCTTTAATTGTTCATGCAATTAAAATTTGCCTAACTCTGAGATAATCTAAACTAAACATGTAGACATGTTTAGTTTAGAACATGTAGAAACCAATCGAGAATGATTTCAAATTCAAACATTTAAATTTAAAACAAAAGCATTAGGCATTGAAAATAAAAGTTTTTTTTTTTTTTTTTCCAAAAAAACCAGAGTTTATTTCGCTCATAGAAATAACTGCTTCTAAAAAGAAAAAAAATATATATATCTAAAAAGTAACATTTTATTTTAAAGCAATTTTAGATCTTGATTATTATCTAAACTAAATATTGATTGGTAGAATTTTACTCTTCCTACAGTGATTTTAACATAATTGTAAATAACAGATATATAGACCCATATACTATAATGGTCATATATAAGTAACATTTTATTTTTAAGTAGTTTTACATCTATATCATTACTGTATTTTCTTGTGTTTATTCTGCAGATTATACGCTACTGTGGATTATCTGAGATTTGATTTTTTTCCCCCTCAACAGCAAAGCATTGACAGTAGGCTTCAAAATGGAGACCGTTACCGCTGCCTGTATGTCGTTTATTTTACATAGCTTGTCTTTGCTGCCTGCCTATAGGTTGTTTTTTTAACATAAATTGAATGTTCCTCTTATGCGATTCAGGCTATGTAAAATAAACAGTTGTGGACGAAGCCTTCATTTGCAAAAGATTAGACTGTTTGCTCCTTTTCTTGACTCTGTCTTTAAGTAATTAAGGTACTATAAATACAATTTCAAAAAGAAATTATTCCTTCAATTAATTTTGAATGTATCTTAAAAGTTATTACTTCTTAACACTTTTCATTTAATTGCTAAAATTGTATGTTAAATCAAAATTTCATTTTTTTACATCATATTGCCGGCCGATTATACAAATATTCTTTTTTCTTCAGGCTGATTTTAGGACTCGCGGATTATACGCCATTACGGAAAATACGCAAGAAAATATGGTACCAAAACTAAACAAACAAATATTAATTGGTAGTGTCTTACTCTTAATATATAGTGATGTTAACATTATTTTAAATAACAGATATATAGTTCGATATACTATGTCCCAAGACTAATCAATGTGTCTTATATCAATCAGCAACCAGTTGTCCAGAATGAGTCTAATCCCACAGCCAGCTTTTTACTCTACATCAACAGTAGTCATGTTTCGGTTTCCTTATCTCCAGAAAGATATTTCTTTATTGGAAAGGGTTCAAGAAGGTTTAATAGGCTAGTAAGGGAGCTTTCAGTTAGATTATGATACTAGACTTAAAAGGCTTAATATGTATAGCCTGGTGCAAAAGTGAGTTAGAGGGGACATGTTTCAGTTGTTTCAATTTATCAAAATCGAAGATGTAAACTGGTTTTATTTTTGCACTGAAAGTAGGAAAGGGGCCATTGTTTTAAGTTATTCAAATCTCACGCTAACCAAGAAGTTAGGAAAATTTACTACTTTAGTTGGGTTGTGAACACTTGGAACAGCTTACAGGAAGAGGCTGTAATTAGCAAGGGGTGGAAAGCTTAAACAGGGCCGTAGATTTTCATTGGGGACAAACAGACTAGGACCAGCCTAGCTGGGCCCAAAGCCTGTTGCTGGTCGTCACATTTGTATTATTAATTCTTCAAAATTTCTCAGCAGTTCTCAAAGCAAATATGTGGCTGCGTTGATGACAATGATGAGATTCTATATCAGCTATGTCACTTAGGTAGAATTTTTAAACATTACTATAAACTAAATTTTTTCAGAGTTTACTACTGAACTGAATCAACATAAAAAAAAACCCCTAAGCAGCTATCTATAAATGATGCTACATTTTTCAATACATTTGACCCCCCTCCTTCTCAAACTGTCACATTTCACCTTATTTTTCCCTTGGTCACATCTCATGCTGTTTTTCATTAGCATATTAAAATCAAACTGACAACATTTGTGGGTGACCTCTAATAGCAAAAATGAAATTTCATCATAACATTAAAACATCTAATAAACACAGTGAAAATCAATTACTAACCCCTTCTTCGTAATTTCCATTCAGTGGAATAGTTTCGTCCTTTTCTGCCTCTTGATCGCTGGTTGTAAGGACGCTCTTTTTTATTATTTTCTAAATAGAAAATAGATTAAATCAGAAACATAAAAAATTAAAATAGGGAGTTATGCCAAAATCAGACCAAAGTTACAAAATGAAAGAACAGGTGAAATTCTCGGTAAGTCTAAATATGACAATTTTATACTTGCCACAGCAAGCAAGCTATAAATTTTAAAAAATAAAGTATATTTTTATGCAAACAATTTTCATAAGCTAACCTAGATATTAATGTCTAACATTAAATTTTAAAGCACTTATATTATTTAGTGTCAATAAGTTCCACTTAATATAAAAAAACCAGTCACATTTTGATTTAACTTGATTAAAGGCTATTTTTAAACAAAAATTAATATGATTATGACAGGATGATGGAAATGCAACTATCAATAATACTAAATCTTGCTGCTTTAATTTCATAAAAACAACTGAGACAGAAAAAATATGTGCCTGTTGTGTAAAATACTGAAAATCATTGTTCATATATAATATATAAAAAAAGATTCTGAACACAAACTGTATTAGCTGTAATATTTTTTTCATTCACTAAACAATACAAGCATCAAATTTAATAGGGGAAAGGGGGGTACATGTGAACATGGTATGTTTTATTAGGATAAGGTCAAGCAAAATATCTTAGAAAATTCTCAAGTAATGGCAGTACTAGTCCTACTTCTTGGTCAAAGTTTTAAAACAAGTCGATTTTTGGTTTATTTTGCTGCTTTTTGGAAATTTAAAGAAATTACTCTATTGAAGTTAAACGTTTATGAGATATTAATGTTGCCAGCCATGGAAAAAAATATAAGGACAAGCAAAAAGTTGCCAGTTCTAAGTGCCACTGGTTGGAAAAGTATGTAAATATTCTTATGTTTGAAAAACATTAAATAACATGAATTCTTAAATTTTGAATAGTTTGCCACTTGGAAAAAATTATAAAGACGCACATTTATTTTGAAATCACGAACAAAAACTAGCATATTTAGTTGCATCATATATAGCATAGATTATTTACAATAACCCAAAACTTATGCAGAAAGTTAGTTTTTATTTATCTTGTTCTTCATTATGCCAAACAGCACACAACTCTCTGAATGTGGAAAATGACAAATTATTGCGTACAAAAGAAGTAGAATGAGTGGACAGGAAATTGTAAGGAAGGTAAACAGATCTAAAACAGTAATTTATGATTTTTTGATGAATTCAAAAGAATATGGCAAGAAAAAGTGTACAGGCAAGCTCCCCACTTTTACTAAGCGCCAGAAACGAACACTTGTTTGTGGAGTTTACTAAAAGAAAAAAAAACAGAGTTCTACTCCAATTAAAGATAAATGAATGTATCTTGCACTAATCAAGCAGTGTGTAATGTTTTGCAAAAGAATTCCAATGTTACGTATACTAAACTACCGTCACATCTGCCATTAACAAAGCTTTCAAAGATGCTCGATTGGAATTCGCTAAGAAACACGTCTATTTTGGGGTCTTGATGGAAATATGTCACATTTTCTGACAAAAAAACTTTAACCAGATAATTTTCACCATTATTGGCATGATTTGCAAAACGAAACCTTTTCTTTTCAAAATGATAATTCGGAGGTGGTTTTGTGATGGGTGTGGTCAGGATTTGCAGCTAATGTCACACCACCAATTGTGTCCATTTGAGATCCATTGAATTCAGAATCATATGTTGATATGCTGGCTGAAAATTCATTAACTGAAGTACCCCTAGTCACAGGGGTGGTGGGTGATTATTTGTTTCAACAAGATAATCAAGTTGCAATGTGTCTTGTGGATTACATTCATGGTTTGAGGCCCATTCTGCGAAAATTCTGGACTGGTCTACAAGAAGTATTTATTTAAAGCGCATAGAGAATCTGTGGGGCATTTTAACTAAAAAAAAATGTCTAAGGTTGGGACACAATATGCAAATCAAGACGAACGGACATCATCCATTGAATTGGCAGGGTACATTTTGAAATAAACTTTAACTGAACGTTTTGAGTCAACGACTGAATGATTGATGAGGGTAATTGAAAAAAAAAGTGATTTCGTAGAATATTAATTTTTTTTGGGACATATTTGTTAATGTCCATTTAGTTTTTCCCATGTTTTACCTAATACATTTGTATTAATATTTGATTTAACAATTATATTGTAATTTAATTTCATACTTAGTGTTTTCTATTTACAAGTAGTAAATTATCTTTAGTTTTGTTTGCAGTGGATTACTTTCATTCCTAACATTCATTTTTCAACGTGCCCTTATATTTTTTCCATGGCTGCATAATAATTTAATTAAATGAAAAGACAATATTTTCATTTAATTAAAAAGTGAAGTTTAAAATAATTTTAAAATTTATGAAATTTTGACTGAAGCTTAAGTGCAATGTACCCAACATGAATATTCCTTATGCAATAAAATATTTAATGCATTATGTAACCTTATAAGCTTTTTGTCTGTACAATGATCAGAACATGCTAAGAAACAATAAAATTTGACAGCACGCAGTTATATTGTTTGGAAAAAGTATTTCCGTATTGACAATTACTGTACAATTTAAACTGACACAGTATATGCTACAAACCCTTCAATGTAATTGGTACATATGTATGTGTTGCATAAGAAAGGGGGTTTTGTTGTAATATGATGCTTATCCAGCATTTTTCAGAGGTTTGTTACAATAGAAGACACTTTTTAAAAATACCCTTAAGTAAAGAAATAACTTTTTAAAACATCTGTAAAAATTACAAGGCAAAGAAAAGGCTAATCAATCAAGGGGACACGTTTGCTCTGAGAAATTGATAATATTTTTCAAAAAACAAAGAAATGAAAAAAAAAAGAAATATGTCCAGGGTTCATACCCTTTAGGCAGAAAAAAATTCAAGCACTTTCAAGTACTTTTCAAGGTAAAAAATTTTGTTTTCAAGGCAATATCATAAATTTGTACTAAAAATACTGTATGCAGATTTCATTTACTACAAACACATAGAAATAAGGCAATAATACAAAAAAGTATAGGAAAACAAAATTGCTTTTTCTACAACGAGAGACGCTTTGATGAAAGAATTACTTCGTTGAAAGTTTTTCTGAAAATGTTTGAAAAGTTTGGTCATGAAGAGAAGCAGATACCAAGAGGTTTAATTTTGAGGTTTTTCAAAGGTTGCAGCAATCAGAGATTTGTATATTTTCTAGAATCAGCAAATTAATACTTAAAAGCACTTATGAAAGGTTTTTTTTTTTTTTTTTAAACTTTTATGGGAAGAAACTAAAATACCCAAGTTCAATGGCATTGCCAGACAGGAGTTTTTGAAGTCACTCCCCCCCCCTGGTTTCAACATTTATTTCCAATATCTATACAGTGGTTTATTACAATATAAGGGCGGTTAGGACAAAAACACTACCCAGAAAGTTATTTCAGTTTGCACTATTAAGTTCTAAAAATATTAGGTTTGCAAATCATTTATAAGTATGCAAATCAATTATTCGTATGTATTTATTAGCTGTTCAGCCAATAAGGCATTTCAACTGTCCTCGAGTAAATTTAAAAATTAGGAAGTAAGAAAAGTTTATGAAAGTCCACAGTCCAGTCTCTACACCTCAAAATATACTAAAGCAGTTTAAGCAGTGATAAATACTCTGAATGCAAACTTGAGCCTATTCAGCTTTCATTGATTAACTTGCAACACAATAAATGTGCAAGTTCAGATTTATAGAGCCATATTTCGAAATTGAAAAGATTCACAAGAAGTTGACATATTATGACAAAAATAGTTTTATTTTGGGAATTAATGGGCAATTGTCGAAATTAGAATTTAAATTTAGAAAGGCAATAATATTCAGGTGTAATTGTGATTTGTGAGTTCATAAAAAATTACCTGAAAGTTTCAAAGAGCAAAATGGGGCGAGTGGGGGGGGGGGGAATAATTTTTAAAACTAAGACCCCTATTACTTGAATATACATATGTACAACAAAAACTTTTGCTATGCATACAATTCATAAAATAGTTTATTAAGTCAAAATATTCTGCATAGAAATACCATGCCCAGTGCCTGTTGATAACCAGCAACAGGCACTGGGCCTAGCTAGGCTGGTACTGGTCAATTTATTAGATCCAAATGAAGATGAATGACCCTCCTTAAGTTATCTACCCCTTTGCTGATTAAAGCCTCTTTCAGTAAGCTCCAAGTACCCACAACCTTAATAAAGTAGTAATTTTGAACATTTGAGGAAAAGGGGAAAATTGGAGATATAGGGAGGTAAAAGCATAAAAACGAACACTACTGGATTTCAAGTGAATAATCATAACACAACCATCCCTGTTATACACCTTATTTATTTTAGCAGACATAAAAAAATGATGTACTTATAAATAAAATTATATAAATCAACTTTATATTTAAAATACAAACTTTAAGTTAATTTGTTAGGTGCTCAACGGCTGAAATTTAATTTTTTTTTTTAAAAATCTGTTATGACCAAAAATTAGGTAAAGATAATCATTCGAAATTGCAAAAATAAATAAGCAAATAATTAAACAAGACCAAGGTAATAAATTCTTTAACTCTTTAGTTATTAAAATAAAAAATAAAATAAGCTAATCTGATGTAGCAGTGTCAAAATAACTACTAATTGCCAAAAATATAAAAATATTTACCATATAGGATTGAAATCTCAAACAAGGGAAGCAAATTTTCGCGAATTAAGTTTAACGTTGTCATGTTTCCCATAAAATGAACTTATATTTTACTGAAATTAAACATAAAATATGCTAATCTACGGTAGCAAATATGAAAATAACATCCGATTAGTGAATATATTTAAATATTTGCAAGATGCAAAAAGATTGAAATTTCAAACATGAGAAGCAATTTTTCGCAAAGTCCGAGTTCGTTCGACGTGGCATGTTTCCCATGAAATTTTTTTTTGTTTTTTATTAAAATTAAACAAAAAATATACTAATCTAAGGTAGCATATGCGAAACTAACATTTGATTAGCCAAAATATTTAAATATTTGCAGGATGCAAAAAGATTGAAATTTCAAGCACAAGAGCAATTTTCCGCGAAACCCGAGTAAGTTCAATGTTGTCATGGTTTCCAAATTAATTTCTTTGTTAATTAATGAAATTAAACAAAAAATAAACTAATCTAAGGTACCATATGTCAAAATATCTTTTGGTTGTAAAAAACATCAAAATATTTACAAGATGCAAAAGGATTGAAATCCCAAACACGGAAGCAATTTTTCGCGATGTTGCATACTGAACACATGTTCAGAAAATTGCATTGGTGAAATACTTTTTTAAAACTTCTAAGCACAATTCGTTGATTTTTGAGAGAATTTAAGCACTAAGAAACTTTTTCAAGGTTTTAAAACTTTTTCAAGGTTTTAAGCACTTGAAAATGAACTTTTTTTTCAAGCACTTTTCAAGGTTTTTCAAGGGCGTACGAACCCTGATGTCCCCCTTTCCCGATATTTGGGAAATTAATCAACATGACTATTCAATTAAAAGGATTCAGTGCATTAGTTTTTTAAATAACTTTCAATGGTTTTTGTTAGAGATGGAACTATGTTTCGTCTACCTTGCCAAAGCCTGACCAAATCATGAACTGATTTGGCCTATGACAGTTTATGTTGTGAATATTCTTTTCTTACAATTATTAGTATATAAAACATTGCCTTCTAAGTTATGCACAATTGCACCTAACAATAAAACTAGCAAAGTTTTTGTGCAGTGAATATTGAAAACCAAACCATTCATTAAATAATAAATGTTATATTTATTTTGGAAGTTTCTAAGAAATAAGTAAGTTGCATTACATCATATTCAGCTAATATTTATTTCAACAATTTCAGCTGTTTTAAAATAAAGCTGTTCAAATATAGCATGCAACATTCTTTAAACATTTTTTGAAAATTTTTTTTTTTTTATTTTTTATACTTTTTTTAGTACTTTTAGGCTCAATACTTCAGTTTATTTTGAATTTACAACAGAATTAAACAGATTTCAGTCTGATCAGGATGATCAATAATAACCCAAGATAATAAACACACAGAGAGTTATTAAATATTAAATAAAAGCTGAAATTTTATTATTTATTTTTGATAGATAGACTGGTAAGAAAGAATGCCTGCACTTTTTCAAATTTACCTTTACTTCAAATAAACCTTTAAATTACAATTAAATTTGAAACTCATTAAAAATTTCTAAACTTCGACTAAGAAACAGAACATGCTTTTAATATTCAAAATTAAGGTTCATACTATTAACACACACACACATTCATATTTAAAAAAAAAAAAATAACAAAACAGCTGTTTTTCTGGTATTACCAGTGAAAAGCTAAAATAAATATGTTGGTTTTAGATTTTAGTTTTAAAAAGACACCAAAAGCATATTTTGTATGAAAACAAGAGCATTATTAAACATGGAACATATGATATTGTACATATTTATTGCACATTCAATGCGAAAGCTCAATATGTACAGCACCCGAAGCTTCGGTCCAACTGTGCTTTGTGCCATTACTAATACAATTATGATCATGGAATTACTTAACATCAATTAGATGCTAAATTTCCCTATTCCTTTATATACTTGTTGACATTTTTAAAACAGAACAAAAAAAAAGAGTTTTAGAAGATTTCCTTGCATATCTCTAATTTTTTAAGAAAAATCTTCTAGGGGTTATTCGTTTTAAATTCTTTAAATACTTTTTTTTTTCAAATTTTAAATCAAACCTGTTTTCTTAGATTCTTCTTTATCGACTTTTTTCTTCTCTCCATTACTGCTATCTTCTTTTTGATTCCCTTGTTTTCCACCATTTCTAGTATTTTTTTTCTTGTCAGTCTTTACTGGCTCAACTTCTAATGGTACCCATTTTTGTTTTGTCCCTAAGAAATGATAAAAAAGGAATAAAAAATTCACAAAATATTGCAAAGTTATTTCTAGATGAAACAAGAAAAATTTCATAGAAAGAATAATGAATTAATAAAAATATGCAGCTGTGTCATGCTACATTACAGTGAACCTTTGGTTATCTTAATAGTTATATTTATGGTCATTTGATTTAATATTTCGCAACTACAAATTACATTCTTAAAAATCTAATACATTAGTTGATACTATTTAGGGTCAAGATTTCATATTGGAAACAAAACCCTCCTTATTGGTGATCCTCCCTATCAAGGAATGGAGAAACTATCAACTATATTGAGAGTTTACTTAAAATTAAAAGCATTCTTACAGTATTGTATAAAAATTGTTTACTTGATTCATTTACCTCTTGAACTGTGCTGTTTTATACTGAGGAATTTTTGTTTTGATTCAGTTCTGCATTTTTGCACATGTTTAAAAACTCTGCTGGGTTTTAAAATTTTCTTACTTAAAATTTTTATAGTTAGAAATTACTGAAACATAGCGCCTAGCAGTTTTTTACAATGAAATTCTTATTATTTACAAAACAAGTAATGGTTTGCTTTTTTTTAATGTTAAGCTGTTAATTAGCAGGAGCAAGAAATTCACAGGTACGGGTACAAAAAAGAAAAAAAAAAGGCGACTTCAAGTCACTGAGAGGCAGTAAATACTCGATGCCTCATAGAAATTAGAAAATACAGTTGGCTCTCTGTTTAACGATGCTCTATTAAACGACTTTCTCTATTTAACGACGGCTTTTCACGGTCCCAAATGGTCCACTATAGTATTAAAAGCATTCTATTTAAGGACGCTTTCTACTTAAGGACAATTTTTTGTGATCCCTTGAAAGTGGTTAAACAGAGAGCCAACTGTAAGTTGAAAATAATGTTTCATTGTTTGTTTTTTTTTTTGGCCTTTGCAAGAAGAATCTTCCGAGGAAAATGTAACACTTGCTTTGCATATAAACAACCTAGTGTGCTACTAACATTCTTTTAGGTTTATTTTATACTTGAGAACAGTTATGCCTCATGCTCTGTCATATTAATCCTAACTTACAAAATGAATATTTCTTGATTTTTGCACCTTTTTTTTAGAGAGAGAAAAGTAAATGAATTAAAAAGTGACATACCACACACATCATTTTTTATTTCTGTGAAAATTTGTTGCCCACATACCAGCACGCCATTGGTAACGTGTAAAAAAACATCTTGATGTGAATGGCACGTCTAATAAGTGCAAGTAGGTACATTTGAGATAATTTAGATCTTAAGTTAAACAAAGAGGAATGAGTGAGCGTTTCACAAAGTTGATGTTGGTCCATGAGAAAGTAGGCTCATTTACTCAATGCCGTTAATGCAACCCATGATAATTTTAAGTACATATTTGCAGGCATATATAGGCGACATTTTTAGTACATATAATCTTATAGCAGTATTAACAAAATAGCATAGAACTAGTAGTCTAATCTTGTTAATAGGACTAAAATGTGCAAGACCGTGACAAAATAACTTATTCTGAGTGACTTTATCAGAACTTCTATAGACTTTTTAAAATGGATGTGTAAATGTATTTAGCTTTGATAACAATGACTAAGGTGAAGGGATAAAGTAAGGACAAAAAATTTGAGCAGCAATAAATTTTTTGAAATACACAACAAAGATTAACTATTCTAACCTACACTCTCACAGAATTTGTTTACTCTTCCTATCAAGAAGTATGGTTTTGCTAATTATTTCTGTTCTGTTTGTAGGAATTCTTTTGTCAGTTTGGATTTTCATTTCAGAAAAAGTTTATCCCTTATTCTAAAAATGGCAGTCAAATTTAAGTTAACAATGGATGATCAGTAAAATAATCCACAATTAAAAGTTTTCTTTAAACTTGGTGAAAGAGAGATGTCTAGATTCCTTGTCTCTTTCTGTCTACAAAAGCTAGGTCAAATGTCACAAAACTAATTTAAGACTTGAAGTATCTTCTTAGACAGATGGTTCAACTGTATTCTCTTAACCTTAATGAGGCAAGATAAATCTGCAAATTCACGAAATCAGAATGATATCAGTCCTGAAGTTATTAGAATCAAGGTCATGCATTACATTTCATTCCAATAACATAAAGATGAACTTTCATTGCGAAAATTTTCAAAAAATAAGAACCATTGAAATCAAATGTATAAAGGAAAATACTTTTTGTGAGCATGTCACTTTTGAAAATCAAAAAGTCAACTGCCTAAAGGCTGAATGATGAACACAATTTCAAGCAAAAATATGCATAAAATAAGTTTTGAAACAAAGAAGGAAGACAGACTTAATGTTTAAAAAAAAAATCTGTTAATGTGCATGAAAAAAAAGCACATGAAACTCATAAAAGTTAAAAAAATACTTGAATATGGAAGTGTATTTCTTCAAGATCGATAACATAAAAAAAAATAGTAATTACAGACAGAATATGTTAAAATATTACTTAAAAGTAATAGCTACCTTTTTTCCTATTTGCAGGAATGCTGTTTGTTTTAGAACTTTCTTGGTTTTCTTTTGCAGAATCATCATCTTGTACAGAATCATTTCCACTAGTTTCTTTAGATGATTTTGTTGAATTATTTGAACTACCAGCCTGTTTCTAAAAATGACAGAAATATTTATTAGCATGCATCAAATTGCATAAATACAAGACATTTCAGTTTTTCTGCTTATATCACTTTTCAATGTTTCTATATAACTTTTTTGCAATTAAAACAAGAAAAAATTCTGGTTTAATATTACCCTGTTAATGTACTATCTGCCTTGATTTGATTATTTATCAGTATAAACAACGAAGTTTTACTACAATAATCAGCAAGGTGCCAATGATTTAAACTGATTGATTTAAATCAGTGGTTCTAACCTTTTGACTACTCAATTTTATACAAATACTAATACAAAAGTGACGACCAGCAACAGGCTCTGGGCCCAGCTAGACTGGTCCTAGTCAATTTACAATCCCCAGTGAAGATCAATGGCCCTCTTAAAACTATCTACTCCCTTACTCATTACCACCTCTTCCGGTAAGCTGTTCTAAGGTTCCACTACCCTGCTAAAATAATTTTTCCTAATATCCATGTTAGCCTGAGATTTAAATAGCTTAAAACAATGACCCCTTGTCCTGTTTTTAGTGCTAAACTTCAGCCCCGTAACATCTTTCATTTCAATAAATTTAAACAACGGAATCATGTCAACTCGGTCTCTTCTTTGCTCAAGACTGTACATTTTTAGCCTTATAAGCCTGGAATCATAGTCTAAGTGAGAAAGTCCATTTATTAGCCTTGTAGCCCGCCTTTGAACCCTTTCCAATACATTAATGTCTTTCTTAAGATAAGGAGACCAAAACTTAACAGCATACTCCAAATGGGGTCTTACCAAACTTCTATTTCTGAACCAAATCTTAAAAACATTCATATTTAGGGCAAAAAAAAAAAACTGTACTAAATTTACATACATTAGGTTAGAAAATACGCCTTTTTATGAAAAATCTTTCAATCAGGTTCAAGAAAAAATTCGACTTCACCTTCTTCAAACTAAATTCGAGTTTAATTACAATTGATTTCCAATTGTTTCAGCAACAAACAACACACTTTTGGTGAAACCTTTTTCATTTATTTAGGCGGTACATAGCTAGAAAAATGGATGAGCAGTCACTTCAAATATTTCAGAAAATACATTACTGACACTTGAACAATAAAACAATGGAAAAAGATTTTAAAATTACTAAACAATTATAATTGTGGTAGCATTTCGGCACAGCTTCACTTCTAAAGTTTTTCTCTTAGAATTTTCAAATCTGCTGCTATGCACCAAAGGTTAACCACTTGGGATTTAATATTTTGAATTAAGTATTTATATGTCAAACAAAATATATTATTTTACATGTAGACTTTTACTATCAGCTGGAAATTTACCAGCTCTAAAAGGATAGCTACCTTATTTTAAAAATATGTTTTGATTGGCATGCTTTTTTATAATGCAGCTGTCAGTTTCATTTTAAAAAAAACTACTTTTACTCCTGGTTTATAGAGGTACCCTTATTTATAAATGTCCCAACACTAAATTTAAAATCTCACTTCAGTTGCCAAATTCGCTGAGATGGTGCCACATTGTTACAATTAATGAAGGCATTTTTGCCATAATTACCTCTTTACTCATAAGAAAATTTTACTTTTATTGAGCCAAAAACACTAAAAAAATTCAAAAATTGGGCTTTTTTTCAGTGAAAAAAAAATTATAAAAAACATCATAAAGTCAAAGATAATTATGGAAGGAAAGTAGGAGATAATATGAGTTTTTGAAACAGTCTGAAAATTTTCCAACTGGATGGAAAACTATTAAGTAAATTAAATAATGAATTTATTTAAACTATAAAACAAATGAAACTAAAATTTAGACAGGGTTCCCACTCCTCTAGTACATTACAAAATAGGGCCTATATATGGCCTTTTTCCGACACATTGGTAACTACATAGAACTAGTTCACGGCAGTGGCGAAACAAGATTTTTTTTTCATGTTGGAAAGAGTTACGCTTATAAACATGCACACACACATACTGCCGTGTGCAGGTAAAGGGCAGTAACTGCAAATGTTTCATTTTTTTGCATTTTTGTCATCTATTGTATGTTATCTTTATTGTACAAGCTCGTTTATTTGGTTTCTGCTGAAAAAAAAGGTGCGAAACAGACGTCTAATTCAAACATTTCCCTAGTGTTAGTATTGAACCCAAAATGCGTTTCTTCAAATATCTCGAAACCTCATTTCTGGAGATACTGCGGTTTACCTACCCACAGCAGCATAAATCGGTATACAGTCGGCCTTTGTTATAAGGTCACTCTGCGGGATTTCTAGAAACTGACCTTATAAGTGGGGTGTCTTAATAACCATTTTATATGCATTTGTTAATGAATAAGCATGTATATGAAAAGCAAAATTCTTCGCTAAATCCAATGTGTTAGAAAGTATCAATTTATTAGGTTTGTAGCTTTTTAGCAAAAGTCTTTGCCTCTTTATTAAATGTCGAATGGTTTATCAAATCCTAAAAAATAGGGCCTTTGATTAATTTTTAGGGCCTTTGAGTACTAAATATGGCCTTTAGAGAGGCCCCTATAAACAATACTCGAAAATAGGACCTTTATCAGGGCTTTTGAGGGCCAGTGAGAACCCTGTTAGAATGAGCAATTACAATTTCTAATTCCAAATTGAATTAGAAATATTCAAGATTATATTATTTTTATTCAGGAACATTTCAACTAGTTTACTAAAAATGAAACTTACAATCTTGTATTACTTCTTTAATAAAAATTTCAGAAATAATTTTAATAAAGATTTATTTTAAAATTGCGATACTTGTAAAGGGTTCATTTCTGCACACGCATTTTTGTTTCTCCTCATCATTAACTATTCAAAATTTAGTGATGTAACTCAACATCACTAAATTTTGAATTTTTACTTTTTGTAACCTTATTACATTCAATTTATGTAGCATTTTTATTCTTTTAACTTAAGGGAAAAATCACTCTGAATTCCATCTGGAATTCAGAGTTTCCCTTGGTTTCCGGATTGTAGAGAGTCTTCCTAATACTTTTTTGCCCCTTTTGATCAGTACTCCACTCTGTTTATTTTTGTTTTGAAGCCTTTTTAAAAATATGGTTCATTAGTTATCAATGCTTTTAATAAATGCCTTCACCTACACTTGGTTCATTTTGGACAGTTTTTCTTACTAACTTTTAAAAATCATGTTGTAGCTCGAAATTCTTAATTGTATTAAAAAATAGGACATGTAAATGTTTGCGGAAAAGGAAAAAGGTTTTAAATTGTAATACTACTGAAATTTCCTTCTTAAACTTAAAATCCCCCCTCCACCAATATCAAAAAAGTAGGGTTAAAGGGGGACATCACCCATAAAATTTGAACCCTATTTCAGACCCTAACTTAATAGTTGTTGATAGAGAGGAGAATGAATGAGGTATTTCTTCTATCACCCAGCCAGCATACATTTTTCTCTAAGTTAAGGTACATTATCTAGACTCTAAATATGTTGATACATTCAATTCTGATGAAGTATTAAAAGGGATAATAAGGAGAGAAGAGATTATTGGGATTTATTCATTGCATTTTGTTTCTATACGCTTAAAGATGTGAGACTTAAAAAATAACAATGCACTGTCAAAGTAATTAAAAAGGTTTGCAAAGAATCAGCTGGAAAAAAATTCGACTATTTTTTTCAGGACATTTTTGTTAATTTTGTTACAAATTTTGATTTTGATTTTTTTTATTTTTAAGGGCTCTCTTAACCTGAATGTACATAGTCTTTTTTTTTAGATTCGAAGGCATAAAAACTAAGATAAAATAGAAATGGATCATTCCAGACAATTTAACGATGATAAAATTATCAACTTAAGCACAGAATTTCTCATCAATGCAATAAAGCTAAAAAATTATGTAAAGATACTTACTTCATTCATATGTACTTCACCTAATGTTGGCCATTCACTAAGAGAGTTTGTGTCATCCTATATGTAAGATAATAAAACTAGTTTGCAGAAATGCTCAAAAATTAAAAGTAATACATATTTTACAGAAACAAAACAAATAATGTATTCATAAAGACATAAAAATGAGATAATTTGAGCACATAAAAGTTGATTTATTTTATTTATTTATTTTTATCCTCAGGTGTAAATCCATTAATGGACATGGAACAGTAAAACAGCATACAACTATATTATCTAAGCATACACAGAAATATCTGAAAATAAAATTGTAAAAGACAATAAAATTAAATAATATCTATGACATTTAAAAAAAGGTTTGTGGAGTTAAATATTGAGTAGGCCTGGCCCTGCGGCCAGGAGGGTTAAGAGGCTGAAAGAATGAAAAAATAAAAATAAAAAAAAAGATAAACTAGAGGTTCCCTGGAACAAGGAAAACTTTAAGAACTCCAGCGAAAGGAAAAGCAGCTCTTGACCACTCTAGCACTGAGCTTCTGCTCCAGCTCAGGGAGCCACTCCCAGTCAATAAGCTACAGCTCTAGCTCCAGGTAGACTAGTTGTGGCAATTTTATGGCCGTGGGAAGGAAAAAGAGCTTTATCTGCAGAAATTAATTTTGAGAAATTTGAGGAAACTAATTTGGGATTCAATACTAACTATTAGGAGACGCTATAATTAGACTTGGGGGGGGGGATGCAGATACAGCCCTTTATCTTCCCATAACAGTTATATATCTATCTTTGATTTTAAATTTTAATTAGAAATATTAACTACTTAAAGGAACATTTTAAAATTATAACATAATGGATTGTTTTTCAGTCTTTTGCATTTGATAAAACATTCTCCTAAAAATTTTGATTTTTTAAATTATATGAGCATGCATCAAATTTTATTTTACAAGAATTGATGGTTGAAGCAATATTCAGTTTTTTTTAAACTTTATTTTTTTTTTTTCAGTTTTCTGAATTAAGAGTAGAAATATTCATGCTATATAAGACACTAGCAGTACTTGCACGGCCATGCCCGTGATAAGAATTTAAAGGAAGTCCCTTGAATAAAAAATCCCCCCTCCCCTTCTGATGGGAAATTGTCATTTTTCTTCAACTAAAATGCGTATACACCTTCTCCAGAAACCTATCAAAGCCTCTTGGAATTTGAAACTATTCGCCAAAACATATAAAGACTACAATAGCTTTAGAACTCAAAATAATCCTTCAATTGTATAGTTCATTGCTTAACGCACCAAGCAACCACACTACTGTAACCCTGCCAGGTGAGTAAAGTTCATCAAGCATAATATTACATAACAAGTTTGCTTTAAATGTGCTTTCAAATTTCCCAAAACGTTTCAGCAAAATATAAAACACACACACCAAGGAACGAAGCCAAGGTGAAATATTCTAATTAGTTAAGAAAAATAATTAGATTCCTGCAAGAAAATATTTGATTTATATGATATAAAACCTGAAAAGAAACTGACCTTTGCAGTCTCCTGAGCATCTTGAGCTTGCATCTTGAACTTTCAAGAAGAGCTCTCACCCACTGTAAAGGACATTTTCATTAAATATGAAGTAATTAGTGTAAAGAAAATAAGAGTAGAAAATATTCAAGATACATAGTAGGGTCAGATGAAATAAAATTACCTCTTAATTCATAAGAAAATTTCACTTTTGTAGAGCCAAAAAACACTAAAAAATTCAAAAATTGGGCTTTTTTTTCACAGTGAAAAAAATAATAAAAAATCCATGAAGAGTCAGCAGAAAACAGACAGTAATCCTTAAACTTGTGTTACAGTACTATTTTTTCTTACAGGAATGCCAGGCTAGAGAATTAACCTTTGCTGTCATTGTCATCATGCTTTACTCATTGTTCAAGAGCAAGGGGAGGGGAGGGTGGTTTTCCAATAAGCTATTGAATACAATTTTGATTATGGATATTCTTTATACATCAACATAAATTTTAAGATGGATATTTTTAAAATGATGTGCTATACACATAAATGATACTGAAATTATCAATGCAAATATTATTTTGTTAGTTATTGAAAAAAAAAAATTAATTAAAGATTCATAACTACTTGAAATGTTTTATAGTATTTTCATGCCAGAGGGAATGATGAAGTAATTTCTATTTTGTCAAGGTTTAGTTGTTGAAAATACAATTTGAATAGCAAAAGTGCTGAAAACCTGGTTAAAAGTTCTCAAAACCTAGTTTACCTAGAGTAAATATCCACCCTGTTTTGTAGATCTAGGAGGGTTAAATTACTAAAAATTTAAATGTATTTAAATTTCCTCATGGATTTTCACTGATACCATAGTTAGACCTTAGATGGTTCGGGCCCAGCTCCTCAAAAATATTTTTTTCTAATTCAGATAAATTGAAGAAAAATGTGTGAAAATAATTTAATACTTGTTTAATACAGAAGTGTGGAGCCACTTCCATCTGGTTAAAAAGTTGAGGGAGGTTGAACAACTTAAATCCAGGGCCCTAACAATGTTCTCCTCCAGTCAGGAGAAAGGAACTAGATAATGGGGCCCAATGTAAACATTTAATGATTATACCGGGCCCTACTGTACAAAACTTTAATGATTAGGACCAATTAATACGATAGGTAATAAGGCAGAGGCTTTATCAAGGGCGGATTCAGGGGAGGGTCAAAGGGTCAGCTGACCCCCCTGTGACAAAAATTTTAACTTCAGTTTCTTAGATCCAGTAAAAATAGTACTTGGAATCAATTAAAACTTTTTTTTGCTTGGCTTTGTAAGGTATTTCTTCTCAGCACGTCATAATCCAAAGAATTGGCTGGGTTTATTCATTGAGCTATTGCTAATTTGAGTTTTTTGTTCATTTTCTGAAGAATAACTATCTATAAAGAGCTTAACATTTTTTCAGAAGACTCTTCCACCTCAAACCACATGTGGTGTGTGGTGTTGTGTGTACTTTTTACAGCTATTCCATAGCTGTAATGACTTTAGGTGAAATTTTGAAGGAATATGATCAAGGCGCAGGTTGCGTCTTCGAAAAATTTTATAGGTACAGGTTGTAATTTAAAAGGGTTTTGATATCTTTGGGGGGGGGGGTGCCGTAGCATATAAGGAGTGCACCATCCTCTGCTTAACTGATACACTTTTACACAGGAGGTATGATGCTGGCGAATAAAACCTGACCCCCTATCAAAACCTTCTGGATCCGCCCCTGGGCTTCATCCCGGGACCTTGCTATTGCATGGGCAAAGCAGGGATTCACATTAGGTTCAAAGATTTAAGATTTCTGAAGCTATTTTTTAAGTTTTATCTATTTATTTATTTACTGGTCCGAAAAATGCTAAAATTCGGCAACAATGAAATTTTAGCGAAAATAAAACTTACAATAATTTACTTTATGATTCCGAATATTACTCTCACTTTTATTAATAGGGTGAAATTCTAAAAAAAAAACTCAACTACAGCATGACTGAGAAACAACATCTCCAAAAAAAATACCAAAGGAAAAAAACTGCCTATATAGACTGGCTCTGATAAAAAGATATTTGTGACCTTGGAAAAGTTCTTTTACATTTTGGTTGAAAGAGGAGAAATTCTTAGATTGGCACAATGCCAAAAAACATTAAGTGCAATGCAAACAGGTTTTCTTTGCCCCTATTTTAACAAATGGAATAGTTCAACCTCAAATAATCAGAAGTCATTTTGTAAGAATCAGACTATAACAACTAATGCATAGTCAAAACCATAAAATGAATGGACAACAGGGCACAGGTTTAAAACTTCTGTTAAAACCTGCACCTAATTTAAATTCCCTGTTTGTTTTTATTTTGAGTAAAAAGGGTGAGAATTATTTGGGATTGTTTCAAACTTAAACTATTATTTTCATCAATTAGGTCTTATCTCTTATATGCAGCTATGTGTTTGTCCATATTATGATTTTGAAAGTTTCATCGACTAAAAAGTATTTTTCTTACAAGACATCTACACCAATATGACAGACAAATATTACTACTGATGATTATCTATACATTTAATTACATACGATATAAAGATTATATGTTGCCTGCTCATTTAATGCTTCAATTTCAAACTGAAAAAATGCAATATTTTCAATAGTGAATTATAGCTATAAACAAAGTTTACGAAACTTAAAAAGAAGATAGAAATAAACTATTCATGGGACCAATAGAAAAGATAAATTTTAGTGACATTCAAGAATTTATGACATTGTTAAAAAAAAGAAAAAGAAAAAAGTAATTTACATTGACGGTTGTATATTGTCACATCAAGAATAACAAATTCTTACAGTGACCATGCAGCAATTCCCAGCTTGGAATTCAAACTAATGAAACACGACACAATATCCTAAATTGCATCAAACATTTTGCTATGCAAAAAAACAAAGAACTGAATATTTTTTAACTGTGAAAGACAAAACTAGATGTTGATGCACTGTACTTAATGATTTTAGATGAATATTTTTATTAATAAATACACTGTTAAATGGTTTTAATTTTTCCCCAATGGTATAAATTTAACTTTTTGAAATTTTCACACCCTAAAGATTCTTATTGTTTTTAGAACCACCCATTTGCACCAGTTCTTCTATTTTGTAAAAGATAAGTGATAAAAGTTTAACTGATGTCATTGCTTGAGACTTTTTAATTGCACATATTAAATCTATTACATTTCTTAAAACTTGTTTGTTTTCTTCTTGAAAATTTCATTTAGCAAATGTCATAAAACTACTCCTCAATTTTACAGAACTGCTCTTCAATATCAGAATTTGAACAGCAGTACTGCTCCTCAAAATGAAAAATTGATTTCCCCAGTTGTTACAGCTTTTTTTTTTTTTTTTACAATGTCATAAAACATTCTTGAATACTTCTCTTATAAATATCTTCTTAATATACTTTTATTGTCTGAAACCAGCAGGTTCAGAACAGGTCAAACTCCATCTTCCTAATAGAAGACAGAGAACCTTCCAGAACGAATTCTCTTCTAAGAAGGAATTCTTGGAAGACAGACCTTCCAAGAATTCCTTCTTGGAGAATTTTAAAAAGAAAATTTACAGACAAATATTTTTGTCTTTTCTTTCCTTCATTTCATCTTTATTCAATCAGTACTCATTTTACCACCGCAGATCTCCCCCCTCCGCCCCGGAGGGTAAAATCTAAGGTGCCTGCTAAGTGGTGGGGTGATGCTGAGAAAAGTACTCCTTTGACCTTGAAATAAACAGATTTGGAACAGGTCAAGAAAATTCACACAGGAAGTCGGATAGAATTTTTTCAAATGAGTTCTTAAATTTTTTGTCTTATTAGCTAGACATTTTGTATGGCTTTGGTGCAAAGTTTGACAGTTTTAATGTAATCTCTCGTACGGAACAAAGCATGGAAAAACGATTTCTATTTTCCCGACAAGTATTTTGAAAATTCATCGGTAATAATAAAGTTTATTTTCTTGAGAAATGCAGCAGATAGTGCTTCATGAAATAACTTAGGGGCAGTCCATTATCGATGTTTGGTTCCGAGGGGGTACAGGCATGAGTTGAAATTTCGAGTTTGAAATGAGAAGAGGAGAGGCAACGTTCAGAATTATTGCTGGTCCACTGGTCCCAGACCAGTGAAACCTGCCTTAAACCACCATAAAATAAATAATCAGTGGTCCTTGGGACCACCTACTTCTGCTACTTGTTAGCCAAATGTTTGGTTGGCTTTTTTTTACATCTTATTTTTTTTCAAATAGCTTTATATGATTGAAAATCACATCCATATTTCACTCAATATATATCATACTTGGGTGGGGGAAATAACTCCTTGAAACTAAGCAAAAATGGTCAAATTAAATTCTTGGTAACCTATTTTAAGGGCTATTATAGACACTGGATTTAAATGTTTATTGCCAAACTTTGTCAAACAAAACATTTTAAAGTTTGAAATATCAAGTTAATTAAAAAAAGGTTACTAGGAGAATTTTTAAAATTTTTTTGATCATTTGTTGCACATTGCTATTTAAAGCTTTTCCATTATTACTTATACTCAGGACTGGCGACAAGGGGGGGGGGGCAGAGGGGGCAAACGCATAGGGGCCCGGACTCAAAGAGGCCAACAAAATTAAAAACATTCCAGTGCTTAAAATGTACGCTCATTGTTAAAAATTTAAATGACAGATTAAGTTCAAATGCTTTACAGCTGCTCTTTTTATCAGCGTGACATGCTTAATGTGCAGAGAATGATTAGTTTAACTTTACTCTAAACCAATTGTAAACACTGAGCGGTGGTGTGGTTGTGGAAATTTCCAAGAACCGTGGTGCGGTGCCTGCCTAGAGTCAGTCGCTCACGTTCTCACGGGCCCCGTGGTGCTCAGGGTGCGGGAGCCCCCCCCCCCCAGTGACTCACTACCTTCCCACCCACCCCTTCCCCATCCTTACCACAGGTTTCAACCTGACTGAACAGTAAACAACACAATACTAAACCTATGTTTCTTTCAAGCTCGCATTTCAGTGCTGTTTTTATGTTCTCGAGCGATTGGTTTTGTTCAATTCCGTGTTGTTTTTAGAAGATTAATTTAACTGATAATTTTTATTAACTAATTTTTCTAGCTTTTGCATTGCTAGGGGCTGGACTACTATCAAGGGGCCCTGGACTTCTTAATTGCACAATGATATGAGATCATTGATGATGGAGACAAAAATGAAAGCATTAATTCCAAAGGGGGGGGGGGATTGTGATACTACAGTGAAGCACCGCTTATATGTTTCTCTTTTATACATTTTTATGAATTATACTTTTTTAAACTGGCCCCTGCAGAGTCTAATACACATTAACTTATAGGGGAAGGACCTTAGGACATGGCACACCTTGGGACACCATAAAATTCAGCTTTAATTTTGTAAACAGAAATTCATTCTCATAGGACAGCATCGGTGAGAGCAGGATCTACTCTTCTGCGTACTTTGGAATTTCTGACAAGAACAGTTAAAGACTGATCTAATTTTGTTTGTTTTGAAAGGTTCCGAGTTGCATTCAAGGTGGTTTCATTGTTAAAATTTTTAAGCTGGAAATGAAATAATTTCAATCAGAGAGAGCATGTAGGAATTAAAATATGTCCTTTCATAATAATTTAAAGGTCAAAAAATGTATTGTGCTGATAAGTCGAACTTTCAAAATGTTAATACATAATAATCCAAGTGAAGAAGGTTGGGACACTGTAACAAGTTGCTCCACCAATGTACAGTGCAGAAAAAGCCTATTTCAATGTACTTAATAAAGCTGATGAGTTTAAATGAAGTAAAAAAAAATATTAAAATAACAGAAATAGTGTTGTTGCAAATCTCCAGTGTTTTGCAGCGCTAAACCAGGTCTATGAAATTCGTCACTCTCAAAAAATCCAACACCAACATTGGATCCGCCAAAACATCCAATCTTGAAAGTCCCAGACAATTCAGTATATGTTCGGGGGTGGCCTGATGGTCGGCACACTTCACACAGGTTGGAAAAGTCTTTTTTCCATTGCAATAAGTCAATGATTTTAGGTGTCCACTAACGAGCCTAGTGATGGTCGTCTGATCTCGCCTACCACACTTGAGAGATAATGCACCTCCCGGGCACTTCGCCTGGTAGTCCAGGAGGACTTTGCATCTCTTTTAGCCTTAGAAAATAGCTCCAAGTAAGTCAAAGAACCAGGTGTATATAATGGTTCACCAGTCCCTTTTTTAGCCAAGATATCGGCCATCTCGTTACCGTGTACATCAACGTGAGATGGAATCCACTGAAAATGCACCTCTCGAAAAGAAGAAATATGCTCCAGTTTGTTAATAATAGAAACACCAGTACCATCACCCACTTTATGCCAATTAGAGAGGTACTGGATGGATCTTCGGCTATCTGACAGAATCCAAACGGCTGACAGAAATAGTGAGATCTAGAAAAGAAAATAGGAAGTTCCCTGCTGTTGATGCGTCTGTTCTTGAAACAGCAGCAGAAAATGTTCTAAGTAATAAGATTTCAATTATTTAAGATGACCATTATTAGGATTATTGCGGGTATCTCAAGATCCCCACCTGGTGGGGTAGGTTGGGACGTTGTAATGATTTTTTAATTTTTTTTATGAAAACTTGATTTGATGAAATAATGGAGTAAAATAAATTTTCATTGAAGCAAAAGTGTTTAAATTGCATGTTCAGCTAAGTCAGGTGAAAATTGGTTTGAAAATAAAATTTCTAAAAATCATTATCTAAAAAGTGTCCCAAGGTGCCACCTTCCCCTACCTATTATACGGTACGTTTTTTCACAGTCCCTTCAAAAACGTAACAACGGTGTGCTTCACTGTAATTCAAAAATTCTTAATTGCAGTGTTCACAATCCTGTTTAAAAGAAATTATAAAAGAACATTTAGAAAAGAAAAAATAAGAAGAAAAATTAGGTCTCAATTTAAAATGTTTAATGCTACCTTTCTTAAGCATCAAATAAAATACATTATAAATTTTTGATATTGCTTTCAGCCAAATAGGCTAAAAAAATGTTTCTT